>NW_013543408.1:0-119322 GCF_000499545.2 Eimeria tenella | reverse complement strand
AATTTGCGTACGTCAGCTTGCACATCTGACGGTACCTGCTCATCTTTGGCTCTCGTATACGAATTACCGTGCTGATTATCAGCCATTTTTGCCGGTCTCTGTGTTTCTATAGCATCGGTGCGTGCATGTTTTCTAGTGCGGTTTAAGCTCATATTTCCCACACGCCGTTTATCTAGTCCCCAGCTCCAGTACTACCTGGATCTGCACCTGCGTGAATAGGAAATGGCGTTGCATGCACCATACCATCAGTACGAACGGGAGATACTGCATGTTTCGTAGGCCCCAACGATCACCTGTTTCCCTTCGAAACAGTGAAGGCCTGCAACTAGCTCCTAGCAAAGAGATTGCTTGAACTTTGCGGTTGTGGGTTGCGAATATTGTCGCTAGGAACGTGAGCAACTTTGCCTAGAGAAAAACTCGTTATACTATTTAGAGACCCCGAAAGTCCATTTCTTGGACAGGCAGCACAGATACGAAACTCCCATAGTGCGCACAGTGAAGACAAGGAAGGCTTGCAGTGATGCAAGAAACGACTTCCTTAGAAGTGCAAAATTTGGATGATTTCTGGCCCAGTTTTAACGACGCCATGGCTTCGGTGAATTGCTAGATGAGTTCAAGGCCCGGAAAAGCACGATAGCCCCAGTTGGTATGCTTGCGAAATTCGTTTAGGCTAGGGTCGCTATAGTGGCGGCGACCCCTCTGCCTCAAAATCGACACAAAAGGGTTTATGAAACGCATGAATATAGTGCACGAAGTGGCGTAGGTGGCAGTGTTTAGCTTTAAAGGCTATCTAGACTGCAATGCTGACCATCCGACCTCTCCTGTTGCTCAGTGGGGCATCCTTGGCGCTGGCTAAACTCTGCTCAGTCTTTCTCGTAATAAACATTGAAAGCAAAAATATCCCTCAATGCTCTATTTAGCGGTGTCTAGGGCCCTGACGGGCCGCGCCGCTATATAGACCGCAGCACCTCACGAGAGGTTAACCGTAAAATAATCATTACTTTGGATGTTTATTTCAGGCCACGCAATAAACACGCTCAACATACTTGAATTTCAGTGTCGCGACGTAGCAACTCAGTTTGGAAGGCCTAATTCTTACACACTATATTGCAGGCTTCCCCCACGCTGCATTCACTGTGTCAAGCTTGCCCTACATGACTCGCTGGAGCGATTATACAAGCTTGCAGAATGGCTTAAAGCATCGCCTGAAACACGCGCACCTTGCAGCTTATAATGGTTCAAGAAACCACAGCTCCCCACAGTAGGCTCCATACAAAGGCAGGCTTACATGCACACCTCACGAGTATCCGACATGCTTAAGCAGGGTGAAGAATTGGCGCATATCGAATCGTTAGGTTGCGAGTACTATCTAGCTTCTGTAAGTGGTCTTTGGGCATACGTATTTTTGCTTTAGCACGTCATGGGGCGCCTGTGCAGGAATGTTGTTAGCTACGTGGGCAAAGTGATAGAAGCCGACGAAGAAGAAAATATATAAGTGGTATGCATACATGAATATACAAACGTTTATAGTGTACAAATAATAGAAGAGGAGGGAAGCTGCATTCGTCACCTCTGGTACAGGTCAGAGGTTTTCAGTTCCCGTTAAGGAAGGTTCTCCTCTTCCCCTGAAGCTTTCAGTGGCTCCCACATCAAGTGGTTTGAAGAAATATGTATAATTATTACTCAAGGCATCGTTCACTGCCCTAATCGCATTTCATCACACGCTTGGCCATCAAACGCTTGGCCATCAAACACTTGGCCTGCAATAAAGCGACAGTCTTACACGGGACACGGAGCGTCGTCAGTCTGCTTCCAATTCCTCCTTGTAAACATAATGTCTGTTTTTCTGCACAAGACACGGGATGTATAGAACCCTGTCTTGATCTATCTTTGCAAAAATAATGTGCACATTTCTGCAACTCCCACAAAAAATCAAGAAGTAGCTTTGTGGCATTTAGGAAGCCTCTCCGCTGGAAAGCCAACACTTTCTGCAACGAGACACTATATATTAGAGGAAATTTTACAACCAAACACTGCGATACCGCTGTAAGCAACAGGCTAAGCTAGGCATCTAGAAGTCTTTTCGTTGCTGTTCGCTTTACCTTGCAGGTTGATGGCAGGTCTACCTGATATATTACGAATTTCCGGCTGCTTCACTGTGCATAGTAAGAGACCGTAGCGTTATTTTGCATTTGCTCACCAGGAGGCCTTATTTGCGCGAAGGCCGTTGAGTACAATGCTTGCGAGGGGCGATTCAAGGTGTGGCAAACGATTTCCAGCTACTCATCCTTTGGAGCCTTAGGATTGAGCTTTATGGTTTAGCCTCTAGCTTTTTGCTGCCTAAGCAGAGTGGCGATTTTTAAATACGGAAGATGACTTTGGGGAGCTGACCAGGAGACAAATTTTGCAGTGGTATTTTGATAAAAAACCGCCACTTGTATTGCGACTGTCGCCACTGAGATGGCGCTTTTGCATCAGCAGCCGCAGCAGCTCCAGAATAAAAATGAGCGTAGGTTTTTGCTGATTGCTGCCCGGGGCACGCAATTGCCTTCACAGTAAAAAGTGTAAACGGAAATACAGTGAACTGCTACCACGGCAACAACTAAGGCTTCACATGCAGCCTTGCATAGCCAAACAAAGCCTGCATTTGCAGGCCAGTATAATCTTTGCCATCAAGCCAGGTGCTGCCAGATTATGCGCTGAAGCAGGGCTCAGCTAATCGTGCACATGAATGCACGGGACAAACGAAACGGCAAATTGCGGAGTTTGCACACCTTGGAATGGCATGAAGAAGCGGAGAAATGCCGGCAAATTTTCCACAAAACATACGGAAAGCAAGTCCCTGTACACACTTATCTTCGCGACATCTTCCCACTGAATTGTGTAGATACCTCGCAGAATATAGTAACGCCTACCTGGTAGAACTAAGTTCCAGGAGCTGCAGGGCATTTACCACCAAAACGAAGTGCATCTTCAGTAATGTGTACTGTGCACGAACTTCCGTAAAAATATCACTCTACGGTACCCGTAGATTTGTTGGGTTCGTTTCTTAGTTCTGAATCAGGACGTTGGAAGCCTAAGGAACTGCGTTATATTGAGGTGGAAGGGATGCTGCAAGGAGTACACACACATGAAATCTTTACATAAGTCGTCGAAGCAAAGCAAGGTGATATGGCTTTAGGGCCTCTAGTTCAAGAAAAGATATCTGAATTTTCGTTATTTCTACAATCCAAAGGTACAAATCTCTAATCTCCCTTTCACGTAAACTTTACTTTTGTTTACTCAGTCTATGTGGCCTGCACAGATTCCATTCTGCTTCAGATGTGGTAAATAGTAAAGTAGGACTTACCGACAACAGTAATCAATACCTCTGCACGTGTTTTATTCCTTCTTGTGAGTCGGCCGGTGACAGTGCTTTCACAGCGGCCACATGCTGCATAGCCACAAAAAGAAAGCAGAGTGAAACGTGTGGTGCAACGAACGAAAAAGTCTTCAGGACGACTCAGAAGATGCACTGGCGAGGCATCCCCTTGCTTTGGGAACTTGCTTAAACTGAAGAATTTTGCAGGGACAAAATCCAGTACACAACTTTCACAAATGGCAAAAGATGACGATTCAGGCGACTTGCCGTACACTGATTTGCTGCAAGTTTTGAGACTAAGCCAAGAACGCTGCTTTCCAAGTCCAGCGCAATCTTTTGCACGTCCTGCAGCCGAAGCTCACAGTACAAATAAGGCAACGTTCGTGCAGCTGTGGTGTGGGCAGCCGCGAAAGGACAAAACTATAAACAACTATAATAGTAAGAATTCTGAACTTATCTCGCACGAACTGTTCATGGGATTTGTCTTACTGCTTTCCGTGGCCAGCCAAGCGAGGAGCGCTGCTCAAGAACACAAAAGCGCAAGCAGAAATAGTCCAGGTTGGGACGCACTGCTAAATCCTCACTAGTTGGACCTAATTCATCATTCCGGGATTTACACGCACTCATCTCACCTTTTCTTTGACCTTAATCTCCACCAGGGTGCCACAAAAGATTGTTTCAAAATGCGCTGTAAAGCCCAGATCGCAACTGATTTAAAAAAGACACATTCAGCATGATTATTCCACACTAGCGTTTATTTTTTACACCACAATTTCAGCGGGCGGAGAATTTCAGCAAATTCGACAGAGTGGAAGGCGACTAAAAACAGAGTTTTTGACCCAAGCAAACCGTGTCTGACACCATTTTCAGCCAGCAAAAGAGAAGAAAGGAGTAAGCTTCGGGTTAAAAAGCGTTTTTCGTCGGATAATAGGCGTATTTTATCACCAACGGTGCTCGTTTGCAGCTTACTTTTCCGGTGCCCTATGTGAAATTTTGATAGCTTTTTAAGAAACTCTAAGACCTTGTTCAGGTCATCTACCACCTGAAAACCACAAAAGCTATCCGGAGGTTAGTTGTGGAGCGCATTTCTCTGTAACAAAATTTCGGGATATCGGCAGCGGAATGTGCGCAGCTTCATCGAGCAGCATAAGGGTATAACAGCAAATGAGGCCAACTGGCAATTTCTTTTTGTCTATAGGGACGACTAGAGGTACCTTTGAGTCACTTATGCGTGGAAAAGAGAATAAATGTTCATGATGTCTGGGCTCTCGGTGCCTGTGGGGATGAGGAGCAGAACTGTCTACAGCTGTAAGCGTCAGCATCGATACAGTTGCTGCCCTTGAAGCGGGGCCAATGGCTGCGCTTGAGGGGCCTCCAAGAATGTCATCCAGTGAATACGCGCGGCGTGCTCCGCCATGCGAAACTCCTGAAGTGCTTGGCCAACTCCCTTCTTCATACGGAGGAGGTGAATCGCGTGGTGGGTCTTGCCCAGCCGGCGCAGCTCTGGAAGGTCCACCTGGACAATGCCAATGCTGCGAGGAACCACACAAACAGAGCAGGCCATGGAGTTAGCACTGTGCAGTGATCCTTCGGACTTTCAGGGGAATAGTTGCGGCGCACGGCAATTTTTGCCGCGAAAGAGGTATAGAAATCCCGCGTGGGACGGTTTGGCTTTTGAGGAGCGAGCTGCCGTGCGCAGTAAATGCTCTGCATCTCACTTCTTCAGCTAGCCTCCTCAAAAACGTAGTCGAATTTCTGGAATTTTTCAAATGAAGTGCGCAGCGAGCAACGAGAAACGCCAAGACACTCACACCCAGCAGAGCCAAAACTAGCATGGGAGCACACCCGCCCACGTGTTTCCGCAAGCTGCCACGCGACGGCTCCTCCTCAGGAACAAAATGTTTGACACTGTCGTTTTCCCGAGATGTGGATTCATTGGAGGCCTGCATTGCTAGGGTGGAATGTGCAGTTTCCACAGGTGACACAGACACCACGAGCTTAGCCGGCGAGCTCGGGACCAGCAACAAATTAACAGCGCAAGAAAAGTAAAAAATTGAATTTTCTGGAGACAATTTACGGGAAAATGGAAAATGAATATCTTTTTTCCCCTCTAAAATGGCACGGAGTTGGGGGACAACGTAAGGTGGGGCGCTTGTCTTCGGCAAAATACCAGATGGAACCAGATGGAGACTACAGCAGAAGCTCAAAAATAGCAAAAAGTAGATCTGTGCAAAAACTCAAGAAAACCTTAGTTTGATAAGGATAAACAATAAAACCTGGCATTTCCCATGTAATGCGTGACACATCCTAGCCTTAAACAAGACAACCAACTCAATGAAACGAGCAAAACACATGCAAGTGAGCGACACAACAGCACGCATTTGCAGCAGCCTAAACCAAAGGCCAAGCCCAGCTGGTCTAGATCATGCCTGAAATAATTTTCAGTAAGCACACTTGAGCTGTGCAAAGGCAAGACGAGTACTCTAATAGTATTTGTGCCTATCACCAGCTCCCTAGTTTCGACAGCCCGAGCTCTACGCTGTATGGTGCGCTGAGATCATTCATTAATTCTGCCCTGACAGCTATTTCCAACTCGCCTCTGAAGCTCATTATTTCTTCTTAAAAACACAAAAAGATGATGAGTTCACAGGGAACTGGGTCTGCCGATGGCCGGTCGATGGGGAACTCGACTTTCCTTTCCAGCGCGCTGTGCTGCAGCAGGCTCGATGGCTGCCTCACCAAAAGGCATCAAGAAGCAGCTGAAAACATGCACTGGCATTGGTGACGTAGATTAATTAGGAAATATGGGATTCTGAGGGTGCCTGGATTCTATGAAGTTAGCCGCTAAACCTTGACTGGGGGTCGCGCCAAACTGGTCTTGCACGCGTCGGAGTTAGGCGCTCCAGAGACGCCAAGGCTCCCTTCTAGTACTTTTGCAGAGCTTTCGTCTCTTGACTAGGAAAAGAAGCGCTTAAACGTTTAGTGTATGAGCACTTGGGGGCTCT
Organism: Eimeria tenella; assembly: GCF_000499545.2. Lineage (NCBI taxonomy): Eukaryota > Apicomplexa > Conoidasida > Eucoccidiorida > Eimeriidae > Eimeria > Eimeria tenella. Next base: position 112,956 of record NW_013543408.1, on the reverse strand, counting down.
GTGCTCGTTGTGGCGCCAAAACCGACCAGTCTTGAGAAGTAGCAGCCATTCCAGGCAACGAGGAACATCCCTCTTTGTTCGCAGACATACTGGAAACTGGAGCAACTGTGGAAAAGAAAGGGGCGGAGAAACTAGACTGTGTGGAGCTCCGTGGGAATTTGGACACGGCAATTATTATAGGGGAGACGGTACAAATAGCGTTATGGTTGGCAGCAAGCGATCCCTGGCCCGCGTCTGCCGTCTCTGACTGCACCTAAAGTGGAAACTGAACGGGCGCACGCTATCCGGGCCGCCGCATTTGTTGGCATAGTTCAGCAGCGGAGGTTTGGAGCATGTGTTGAAGAAAAAACGAGTTAGCTAAAAGGAAAGCAGATGAGTGGTGTGGCTGTATGTGGGACAACATGGACCAACATAGTGTACACCTAGAAAGAAACGGAAAAAAAGAGTAGAAGTAGGCTTTAAGAGGTGTGACGGGACGGGGCACTGCGCGGCAGACTGCCCTGCACATAACACACCCGGAGCAGAGCCACAAAGAGAGGGGATACCTACACCAGACACATCTCGTAAGAATGGTGCTAGACGCCTACACAAGCGAACTCAAGCGTTATAGCAGACGAAAGTAGCAGACATCAGAAACATGGTAGAAGGCTGATGTGTGCAGTTGCAAATAGAAGCCTTTCCTCATTGAAGACAGCAGCTACAGCTACACGGGATGGAAAACACAAGCTGCCTGGGACTCTCTGCACCTCGGAAGGGGGATTTTCCAGGTGCTAGCAACTATAATTAAGTGGCTATAAGCTGGAAAATGATGTCGAAATAAAAGTTAACGTCAAGTTGTCGGCTTGGCCTTGCGCAAAAAGCAATGCGTAACTCAGTGGTGGCGCAAGGTTCTGTGTGAAAAGCTAAGCAGTGCTAAATTATGCTATGCTTCAAAGTGATGAGAGAATCTATCTGTTTCAAGGTTAATTGCTACACCTGTGTATGCTTTCGGATAGTGTTGAATTGCGCAGCTTTAACAACCAGACTAGTGTCGAGGGAATATAGTTCGGAGTGCAAAGGTTTTCCACCGCTTGTGAGTTTACCGTTGCGTAAATAGAGGATTTGCGCTCTTGCAGCTCAGTTGCAGGACAAGCTGCCGTGAGTGTTTTCCACCAAACTTCCAAATAGATGCTGTCCTCTACAATCTAATATTGGGAATGGATTGACCTGTACGGCATAATGTAGCGTAATATTTTCAGCCTAATCTGCCCGGGACCTACGGGAGTGAAAAGCAATGCGACCAACCAATACTGAGCACCGGCGACACCGAAAGAAAAGGTGGTTGGCTATATATGCAAAAGACTCTGGAGGGCCCAGCTAACGTCGTAAAATCCTCTTACACCTACCCCAAAACAAACCAACCCTTAAGCATGAGCACAGTCAAAAGTGTCCAACATAAAGGTGGCTGGCTAAATGTGCAGCAAGACGCTACAAGGCACAGCTGATGGCGCAAAATACTCTTACACCTATCCCAAACCAAACCAACCCGTAAGAATGGTCAAAGTAAAAGTGTCAATCACTCAAGGCAAGAACTAAGTGAGGCAGGCATGCGCAAATTTGGATCATCCGTGCTCCATTGCAGGGGCTTATTCTGTTCCTGGCTGCTTCACAAGCATGTTCAAGCTTACCCATATGGTGAGTAGGACGAAGCTTGACATTTGACTTCTATGTATTTCTCGTGTTCGGGCTACATAGTTTCGTACCTATGATTACTCAGCAGGGTCTGCTTCATCCTAGTAACAGAGCCAACAACTGCGATGAGCACCGTCGAACCGCCTGCTGATTGCTTCATGCGTTACCACAGCTTCACCGAAACACTCATTTTTGAGACAGAAGCCGTTATATTTATTTTGGGCTATGGCGGCCGCTACACGCTCCCCATAACATGAATCGCCGTCGGCTTACCTGCGACAGTGCTTTTGGCGGATTGCAAGTGCTAGTTTTACTGTTAAGTAGATGCTCCTAATTCATAGATACTTTTCAGGGATATAGAAGATGCTTTTCCCCGTGCCAAAGCTGAACTACAACAAGGCTAGGCATTCTCCTGCTGACGGTATCCCTCTGGGGTGCCGATAGGACACAATTGTGTTCTGATGGCCAGTGCTGAAAATGGAGACTCACTGAACACCACCCTTTACTCCCGCAGGATGAACCTTTTGAAAAGCTGTTCATGTGCTTAGGTGCATATGTGTCTGGAGCTCAAACTCAGGTACGCCACATGCCATGAGCGCGGAGCCATGGAAAAAAAAATTGAATATATCATCGATGTTATGAAAACCAATGGCTACGGGCTGTTTGAGTCAGATGAAATCATGGCTGCATGCACGCTCTGTGGATTCTTAAGCAGTTGGCGAAGGCAAAAATCCCTGGGGGAATTGTAGGCCTGCACTGCTGCACGGCACATTCAAAATAAAGGAGAGTTTGCGCTATTTCTCCTTCACCAAGTGCCTAATATTTATCTTGTCAGGGTATTTGCGATTGTTAACCTTTAGTCATCCCGAAAGCTAAAGGTCAGAAACCCAACACTCTGTGTGCCACAAGCCTCAGCAAATAATTGGAGCTTTTTCTGCGACCAGGCGACGCTGCCGCATTTTTAATAAAATCAAGAAACCCTTAAGTGTTGACCACTTCAAAAGCTCAGCAATTACGCAGTGAACCTTGAGACACAATTTGCTTGTGTCGAAGCCAGTTTACAACTGCAGCTAATTAAGCAGGTTGAGACTGTGAAAGATGAAGTATGTAGGGCTTGTCGTATCTGCACAGGATACTAGACCTCAATAAGCCTGAATAGACAAACGCAGTGCAAGTTCGTCAACCGTCAGGGTGCGGACTGTGTGATTCAGCGACGAAGTTCTCAAAGCAGTGAGATTATCGCTGCGTTTTGAGCGAACGTGGCTTGGTGGAGAAACTCTTGCAGCCCCTCGTAGCGACAAATGCTCCCTGTGCTTGTATTAGTAAGAGGGCCAGAGGAGATTCAACATCTTGGCAGGATCCAGCATTTATTGTTTTGAAAAAATTAATGCATGTTACACAAAATTTCTAGACTCAGGATAAAATGTTGTTTATTATGGGCTGTATAGCGCAGTAATGGAAGGCTGGTTCGCTGTTCTGCAGACGTGCACCAGCAAGATAGTAGCTTAAACAAACAAGGGGCCCGTACAAAGAATTCAAGGACTTTGGAAAGGCTCGAGCGCTGTAAGTAGATCGCATAGATAGATAGATGGATAGATAGGGAGATAGCTAGATAAAGAGAGAGATATATAGATAGATAGAGAGATAAATAGAGAGATATATAGATAGATAGACAGATAGATAGATAGATAGATAGATAGATAGATAGATAGATAGATAGATAGATAGATAGATAGATAGATAGATAGATAGATAGATAGATAGATAGATAGATAGATAGATAGATAGATAGATAAGGATACAGATACCTCGAGCGGGAATACGGAAGTCATGTGCTGTGGCTTCAGAACAAGGCAGGAAAGTCTGACCGGTTTGCACTTTCAGCCTTACTTTGCCAGCACCCCAATCTTAAGCCCTTGTATCAAATTTGTAAGTTGATTAGGGTTAAATATTGGCTGAAACGCCACCCCACTGGAGATCTACTCTCTGGAGAGCACGTTATGCTCGTGACCCCGTCTAGATTAATTCGTTAAGTAGCAAGGTACCAGGCCCAGTGGGAGGCACTGTATTTAGGAAGTTCGCAGCATTCACTATCTTCGGTAGGGCACAAACAATGCAGCATTACAGGAGCTTTCTGCATTGGAGATAGGCTCACTCATGAGAAAAGTATGCAAACCTTTTCAACAGTCCATAGTACAGTACAGCTGAAATACGCAATGTCGCATAGAACCGGTGTTGTGGCAGCATCCACGTAAAAGCTCAGAGGCCAAGCTCCCCTGCACAGCATGTAGCGTCTCTCAGGGCTGCCATATGAGACAGCACACTATGTGTAACACACTGCGATGTACTAGAATTGGGAATGCCGCTGACGATCCATACACGAGAACACCAAAGGATTTCCGTGATTCAAACACCTAGTTTAGGCACATACAGAAAACCCTTTTATTAGGGCTAAGCAAATTCAGAGCTGCAGACACTCAACTCCTGGTGTACCACGGCGACGTGGATAAGCGCCGATCACTCGCCTGCAAAGTCAATTTTTGCCCAGTACGGCCACCAGGCAAAACGCGATATCCGCATTTTCAGCATTGCCTCGTTTACTCTTTTCAATCTGAAGGCTTGCTATTTGCTTCCGGCAGCGCGTGCTGTAGGAAGATCCCGTTAATATACATCTCTGAGCCTCAGTGAGACGAATCTTCGTCTTTTTCTTTGCATGACACCAAGGCGACGCCTCAAGCGCGTGCATAAGAATGATGCCATTGAATTTAAAGAAGCTGAAAGGGACAAATTCTTTTGCCTCGTTTTTCCCCTGAGCCGAGAGTAATGCCCTCCCTGCGGCGACGCGCTTCACATACGCGTATGCTGCATACGCAAAAGCTACAGTAATGGCCAGGCAACCTACTTAATGGGAGAATTCCTCCGTTGCGAAGGTGCAAAAAAATGAAAAAAACAGTTGCAGTTGCCAGACAGCAAAAGGGAGAGCACAATTTTGGCAGTGATTCAATTTCTCCGCTGTGGGCGGCTCCTGCCAACAGCCATGCGTGCGGTACTACGCATTGATGACTTGCCACTTACAGTCATCGCTGTGGTGGGAGGCTGCGGATTTGGCCGAGGTGGGAGAACTTCACAGCTTGATATTTAAAGGCAATGGCACATATGTGTGCGTGATGATTTTCCTTAATGCTTCCGTTAGCTATAAGTGCCACTACATTACCTAGCAACAGACCATTGTGAATATCGCCTGTAGGACATTTTACTATATCTCCTTTTGAAAAAGTTTTGACTAAAGGTTTTGGACTCCAACATAGGGCACAGTGGAAATGCGAAGTCTCCAGAGAAACCCAGAGGTGGAAGCTCCAAGCGATATCGGATGCCAATAGATGCTACCAAGTAGCGTGTTTATGCGTATTAATGGTAGAAATAGCCCGCCGGGTAGTCCGTGGAGTAGCCTGCAAAGGAATGTAGCGACAGCTGGCAGGACCCTGAGGCTGCAGGGCCCTGAGACCGCGTAGCCAGAACAGCAATTCCAGCCCAGGACCTAAAAGAAAAGACTCAGATGCGCCTGCACCATCTCTCCAGGATCTAAAAGAAAAGACTCAGATGCGCTTGCACCATCTTTTCTCTTTAAATTCCTTCCAAAAATGTGTTGCCATTGTGGCTCCAGACCACAGGGAGAAGGGATCAGCAGTACGATGTGCGCCTGCTTTTCCGGCTATTAAGTGTCATTTGGCGCGTAAATTTCTTCATCTTGCAGTATGAAGTGCTTCTCAAGATATTGCTTGCACTTTCCAAAAGGTTTCTCACACCTTTCGTTCTGTTCTCGTGGTGCGCTTACTGCACACGACACTTGCTATTGAGAGTAACGAATCTCTTTAGGTGACTACTTAAAATAATTCAACACGGTACTATGAGCTCAGTATTATTGATCACTTAATGCGTCAAGCACATTGTGATTCCCGGAGAAGTTCCAAAAGGCGGCAACTCTTCTGGCTAATGAGTGGATGCCTTTTCAAGTGTTGCTGATGACAGCAACACTATTTGAGAACAGGCCGCGCATTGTCGCGGCTGCATTTCAGTTATTGTGAAGGGCCGATGTGCCTCAAGATTTACAGTGTATCATACTGCCCTTAAGAAGCTTCCATACAGAGTGTTGCATGAGATAACCAGGAATGATACTTTTGGCTGTAGCCAGTGAGAATAACCTTGACAACGCTTTATTTCTTCCATACGTGACTTTAGTCCATTCCCCAAGGTCGCACATAACAAGCAGCATTTCGTCTTCTTCGTGCTGATGGCTAAAAATTAACTTGGCCAGTGTAGTCGCACTCAAATGAGCCCTGTTGAGAAAACACGGGGAAACAATGGCGTCTCTGGCTGATGTGTTTTATGACGCGCTTCTACGTGGCGCAGCGTAAGGCGGAAACCGACAGAATAGTTGGAGAATAATGATTTTAGTTGCAAATCTACGAGAAAAATTCTATCGTTTTAAATAACACACCATAGTGGAGAGAACTATACGGTGACTCTGCGCCTTGTAATCAAGGCGTGGAACTGGCTGCCTCCATGTTCAACAATGAGGTCACATATTGAATCCTGGAGTTCATGGCACAGAAACTGTGACCAGAAGCTCACAAGCACTTTGGATTTCGAAACATTCCAAGAAACTTATTTGGTACGGAGGTTCGAACCTACAATTTTGCGCAGGGTGGCTGCCTGCAGTCCAGGCCATCCAAAGTCTAAGCTCGGGCTTGAGGGTTCCCCTGGCCGCAGGAGCTTGTCTGCGACTTTCTGAAGACTCAATGAATCTAGTATGGTGGGACACTGAGGGTATTAGCGTTGGTAAGCCTGCCTTTTCTGCGAGAACGCATCCTTCACACGCATTAACTCTACCCGTTACGAGAGCTTTGGTGTTGATGTTGCCGCAGAACCTTTGCCTATGACTCGCTTCGAGGCTTTGATTGGAAAAGGAATACGACAGATTGAAATTTCTCACTCAAAGGAGGAAAGGTAACTCCTTGAAGTATTCCCAGCATCTCCCCATATCTGGCCTTGAGTTTCTACGCGTCATGATGGCGACTCGGTGGCCTGGTGTTCTTTTTTTTACAAGATTTTGCCAGTTTTCTGTATCTCTTACTGAATTTTTTTGGTGGGTGTCCTCATTTGGGACAGACAGACTTCTGTCATGCTCCAGTCTTGAACAGTCGCGACTCACATAATGTTCTGCAAACACGATTCTTTCCGCACATCAAATCACAGGTCCTTTACGTTGACAACGCTTATATACGAACAATGATTATAAAAATTGGAGAATTTAATAAATAAATCATATCTACGTATTTTGAGGACGGAAACAGAGACGCAGTGCTCATGGGTCCAATAGACCCTCCGTGGTTTTGCAGGTAAGTTTAATGGACGCAAGGACCACACATTGTCGAGGCAGAATTTCCCCCATTTGTTTTTTGAGAATAAAGCCAAAATTTAATTGCAAGGAAGTGGATTGCATGCTAATACCAACGATTGCACAAGATAGTACCCGTAGTAGGGAGGCCAGGATATCTCACTACCTGTACCAATGGCGGCCGATTGCAAAATCGGTCAGCTTGGCTGCGAAAACGATCAGTGTGGACCTAGTCCGGTAGAACCACATGCTCTATTGTCACTTTAGAAAGACAGAGCGTATTTTCTAGCATAGTCCATTGATGTGTTTGGGGTCTTCGAGGAGTTTTCCTGACGGTTTCCACTATCGGCAGCGTTCCGTAACAGCAGATAAACGGACCTCATGAGTTTCCCCCCACGGTCTCACGAATTTGAATTCTTCAGGAGATTCTACACTTCAATTTGGATTCGTGTTTACATATTTGGAGTGAATGCGGCGTCGTTTTACTCGCCCTGCTCATTTGTGTTGCAAATCATTTCACTCCCAAAGTTCAAGCATCGGCCGCTGAGATCAGCCTACACAGACTGCAATTTCCGTAATGTCGGGCTTTGAGCAGTCTGATGCACCGAAAATTGACACCTTCGAGTCAGTCTCATTTTGTTCTGAGCCGCCAAGTGCCAGCTACCGAATAGCGCGGACGCCAAGAGTTAAAAGGCCTGCTCTGAGTGTATTAGAAGCAGTTGTCGCCCTGAGTGTCCTCACTTTTCTCATTGCTCAGTGTGCGATTCATTTGAATCGCTACGATCACTGGACAGCTTCGTCGAGGAGGCTCGCATACCGGGTGCGGCAATCGGTATTTCCACTCCGCTGCAATTTGTGGTTGCCCAGGCAAACATACTGCTTGCCCTTCGACGTACAGCACAAGCATGTTCTCTCATTGCTCCACATTGGCATGTACCTGAAACAATTTTGGCTTCGCCACTGCAGATTGCCTATTCGATGGGTAAGTTGACTCCTATTGTTTTTGTTTGTGTGCCTCCTTTCCTTAGCAGTCGCTTTGCTTAGAGCAAGGGGAGCGTCCCTCTGCTGAGCAGAGTCAGGAGGCTGGCCAGATAAGTGATCAAGAAGAGCTGCCGGCAGACCCTCCTCCGTACGAAGAAGGTCCTTGGTTTCAACTACCAAGCTATGAGCAGGAAGTAGGGAATCGTCAAGATGAGCAACCGGCGACTCGCCGTCCAGGCTCCGCTGGTATACTCCGTAGATCGGCCTCACGGGTAGCAAGTGCAATGAGAACTGCATTTAGAGGACCATCAAGAAGGGCTTCTACTCTTTTCCGCCGAGGTTCACTGCGAGCCCCATTCAGCTACAGCTTTCCCCACATCGACGACGAACGGGTACTTCTTTTTGGATGTTTCAAAAGACGGAAAACATAACTACGCTGCAACTAAACGCCACAGCATTTGACCGTAGTCCCTCCCCGAAACGCCAGAAATTATAGCTCTTTCTATTTTTGGGTGTTTGAGTAAAAACGTGTACAAAATGTGAAACGGGGGTTGGCTGATTCGATGTCGCTTGCAGACCAAAAGTTGCCTGAACACTGTCTTGGGATTTTTAAGGAATATGAACGATTCGGATCGGGAACTAGAGAAACGTGAGTTTTGCAAAACATTGAAGCTGTGGCCTCGAGGCACTCACGCCTTATCGAATGCGCCTATCATTTTCTTATTGTAGTACTAGGGCGTGTAAGTGGGGAAATGCTGCTGCAACCCATGCTGCAACGCATGAATTCGCCCCCAGCCGTTCCCTTCACAAGTTCCTTTTCCTCTCCTAAGCATTAGATCCGGCTAAAGGAAGCTTCAAAGACCAAACATGCGCCGTCCCTTATCCCCCTGTGGTGCGTGATCTGCAGGAAAATTCGCAACTGTGTTTTGCGGTGTTCGCATTGAATTAACCGTCACTGATGGAGTAAGGCACACATACGCGCGCTTTGCAGTACTTTTGTTACGTGGCGTGATGGTGGCGTGATTCACTGTGTTGTTTTTCGGTTTGGAACGATGTATTTCTGCGCAGTTTGCCTCACGGGGTTGGCCGCGTCGTGAAGTGAGTGAAACAAACCCTGTAAAGAATCACGGGAGGAACTGTTTCCGCTATTGTTAAGCGTCTTGTTTGGCCGTTTTCCTTTCCCAAAGCTGCCGATACTGTTGCAACTGCTTTAAACATCCTTCCTTTCCGTTGTGACTGCAGCATTTACTGAAATTTGCGGAGGGATTTGAGGGCAGCATTCTTCAGCTGCTCGCGAAACTTGCAGCTAATCCTTGTGAGAAAAGATAGCATCACATCACTTTCGCCGCTTTTAGAGCTCGCTGGCCCCTTCTAATCTCACTTAGCCTCGAGTTTCATTTTAGAGCATGTCGGTGTCTCGCTGCGTAAATTCCTGAAGTGTCGTGATGGGGTCTAAAGTTTGTTGCTATAATGACTGTACATGCATTTGTCTGGGGTTCATCTGCAGCACTGAGCAGCTGTCAGGCTAAAGTCAGCGTTCGTACAGTTTCAGGCATCGAGATACGTGGTGACGTGAGTGTGATTGTTCTTGGTAAGTCCCTGGCGAAGACGCAAAATCGCTTTATGCGGGATGCTGACTAGGTTAGATGAGTTAGACGAGCAGGAGTTCCAAATGAGACGGCAAGCAAGCTGATAAACAGAGAATGGGTGTGTTCAGTATATGGTAAAAAAGAAGCAAAATTATAAACCGCCGTTTTTATCTACCTGGTAGGCAGAGCATGCAATGCGCCTTCATGTGGTTCCATTTCCATGCAGCGCTCCGCCCTCCCCCATACAGTTGATCTTCAGATTGTCCATCAACTAACCTGGATCCCGAAACCTACCAACGTCGCAGTGGATGCTGAAGTATCGCCCGAGGGCGCTGCAAGCAAATTCTTCTGGACTTCTGATGTAGGAAAAGATGTTGTTTAGTTGGCTGCACCTCATTTGGTTGACGTGAGGAGCAGCTCGTTTTACTCTAACTACTCATGTCAGACACGCGAAGCAGGAATTGCTTCAGCGCGCAAAACGAAGCTACACATTTGCACGCAAAATTAGAGAGCCAATTGCTCTCCGTATAATGATTTTTATTAGCTTTCGATAATGTTGTCTCTCCTGGGCCTCATTTTGCGAGTCTTCTTGTAGCCCGCAGTATGTCCCGTTGTTTTGCCTAGTGCCTACACTCGTGACCACAACTCTGCAGCTCGAGAAACTTAACATAGCGACCATTAATTTATCGGGGAGGGCACCCCGCTCCTACAGCAACTGTCTCCGCAATGTGAATAAAAAATTCATAAGAATCCTAAGCCTGCGTTGGATGCATCTCCACTCAATGCCGGTTATGGTGCGTGATACACACCGAGCTCTGTGCAGCATGCAACCATATGTGGCATTAGCTGCTGGCATCGGTGATAATCGCCCTCTTGCTGTAGACAACGCTTCGGAGAAAGCAGTGGAAGTGCAACTAGCAACACTTCTCTTTGCTGAGGAGACAAATAAATCATTACGTGCCAAGGGCTACCAGGGCCTGCTGGCCTGCTGAAGGCCTGCAGCGAGGTCCCAAAATCCAAACTTCGCAGGCTAGAATAGGTCCATATCGTAGTATAATGCCAAATAATGCCAGTAACGTGTCTGGCACCAAGCAGCATGCTAAGAATAAATTGTTGCTCACCTGTTTGGTTCTGAGGATTTTGAATGTAGTATTGGTGGAGGGTTTCTGTATGCATGATCGTAGCAGCTTAGCATACAGCAGAGTGATATACACATATATTATGTATATGCTTGTAGGCCTGTGTTTTTCTTTCCATGTTGGAAAGGTTTCGATATGAAGCATGGTGGACGCTCCGCAAATTGAAAAGGAAGACTGCTCCTCCCTCGGAAGGTGCCAGTGAAGAAGGCGCAGATGCATGCGCTCTTTTCATTGGGAAGCAACTAAATATTTATGGCGCTTTTGCTGCGCTACATCTGATGACGTTATACTGGCTACTTGGTCTGATATTTTGCTTTTGTGTTTCTCTGTCCTCCCCTTCCCTACCAGTGGAAGCCTCTCTGAGGTGCTCCCTTTTGTTCGACTGTATTTGCTTCGTGGCAGAGCACCTCTTAGGTGAGAGCTTCTAGTAAACTCTTGCTGTATTTATGGATACAGGTTATGAAAGGCAGCAATGAATCAGCAAAAGGCAGCAAAGAGCGGCAGAGGAAGCTACCACTGTGCTTGCATGAATGGATCTAAGCTGTACCTAGCAGTATATTTACCTGAGATGGCTGAGTAATGCAGTGGATTCTGCAGCTCCCCTCAGGGCGGCTTTGCCCGACCTTGAGCCTCAAGAGCTTTACTGGCGCGTTCGAATAATGCGCAGGCAGGGCTAAGACGCAAGCAGATGCAGTTGTACTTCATGATTCATGCCTCAAGTACACCTCCTATCTAGAATCAGTGGAAAACTGACGAAATTTTACCAGATACCTTAGTTGCGGTGGCGGTGGGAGTTTTTTGTAACTCCAGGAGGGCTACGCACTCCCGCCAAAAGGACAGAAGCAAGCGCTGCGCCCTCTTTTGTGACTGTTTGCAACTAGTTTCGGATTCAGCTTTAATTTTGGATGAAAAACGGCAGCCGAAGATAATGAAAAGAACGCGAAACTACATTTACTTCGAAGTGCAAGGGGCGCGAACGTTGGAATCATCGAGCTGATCTCATGGGCCTTAGACCGGAAATTTAGCATTTGGTGTCAATTTGACTGTTCACATCTTGGTGGCTTGCCTATCTTCTTCACGGGGGAGGAGTATATGGCTTGTCTTGAAGCGAAGTTGGTTGCTGAACCCTCAACACGAAGTGCATGATCCACGCTGTTTCAATTGTTCGTTCTCGAGTGGTATCCAAGCCTTTTCCTGGCACAATCCACCACAAACAGCAGTAGCTGAGCGTCCTACCAGAGCTGTGGCATTTCCTAAGTCAGAATTCTCGCGGCACAGTCGACCTCGTGCTGGTGGTGAGCTTCTGTCTCTTATTCTTGTATTTTAACTATTTCGAAGCATGAACAGCGGTCTACGCAAAAGACAGGATAAGAACCAAAAGCAAGCGCCTGACAGTAAGAAAATCAAAAAGAGAAACATAAACAAAGCCTGCATTAAAATTCGCAGTCGCTGAAGTGCATGGTGCCCTGGACAGAACTCTACGGTCAAGTAATTGTTTCGCAAGGACCTCTTGTATGTACTGCATACTTGTACCACAGATTTGCCCTGTCGGGTGAAACAAAATTAGACGCATTGAGTCGCTTTTTTCATTGTTTAATTGAAAGCAGTCTAGAAGGCTGAATGCTGATGCCAGGAGATCTTTGCTGTTTAGGTTGGTGTGAGATGCTGTGTTAGTTTTCTGGGCCGGACTCTCAATCTCTCTTGTTCAGTGTGCTTCTATAGTGTAGTCTTTGTTTCCTCTGCTCTAGTCGTAGGGAGGTGGGCGGAATGCTGCAACAATACACAAATCACAAAACACTTCCTAGGTTAAGGTATCAGAATTCAAGCCGAGCCAGAAAAACTCTCGCTCCACGATAATTATTGGTATCCTATTTCACTGCTCCACATGCAGTTCGTTGTTGTATGTGACCGTAGTTCTAAAAATGTGAAGCTAATATTGAGAAAAGCCATACCAGCCATTTCCAAGACGATACCTCCACTTGTTCTGCCGCCTTCAAAAGTATAGAAGTCAAGCCGGGTCTCATAGTTGACTAGATCTGTGCACTCAGTGAGTGATGACAGGCGGAATTCGTGGAAATGAACAGAATGTTTGCGCGACAGCCAACGAAGCGGAGAACCATTACGTATGCAAGTGAAAATGGGAAGGGGGCGCCCTGAGGGAAACCCAAAGTGCTGCAAAAAGCAATGCGTCTTACCACGATTTGCTGCTAGCGCTTCTACGACCTCGATTAGACGTGACTCCAACTGTGTAGCCATATTCCGGAGGCACTGCGACAAAAATTTCGCAGCATGCATAGCTCACAAACCTGTAAGGCTCTGCACAGGTGTCGAAAGCGAAAACGTAATGCACTTTACATGTGCAAGTAACGTAACCAGCTCCTTCCATTACTGATAGAAGGATGTGCTCCACGCACTTCTGTCCTCGGCCAGCCCGGCGAATTACGCTGCAGTGATACACAGAAAAACAACACTGATCCCAGGAAGTCAAAGGTTTAAGATACTGCTGCGTCTTTGATTAAATTTAGCGGTGCACATGACAAGAATGATCCTTTGATTGCCTCACCCTTTCGGTTACTGTTAGCTCAAACAGTAAGGCGTAGAAAACAGTACAGAATTTTCCTGCGGAGCCATTGAAAGGGACCACAATTGGCAGAAGATGACTCTTCATCTGATACTGTCACAAGTCCAGTCATTTTTAAATATTGGAGAGCGCTTGGTGTAGCAGATAAAGAGCTAATCCGGGATGAAAACTGGGGAAAGCTTGCACCACAGAAAGCTTTTTTTCCGGCCATTCAATAGCTAAAAAATACCCAAAAAAGTATCATGTTCACGAAACTTCCCGTGTTCATATTTGCTGCTAACACTTCTTTCTAAAATGAAGCACTTTACATATCTTACTTCTCCTAAGACCAAGGTGGGGCCGCCGAAACTCTTTCACAAACCTCAGAATATCATACAGATCCGTTTTTGTCTGCAGTCGAACGCAATTTCGCCGTGTCCCAATTACGGAATTTTTTTGAGGAGATAATTCTGTGAATGTGCTACGGTACAACCTCAAGCTGCCCAGTAACTAAAAGCGAATGAGGGCGATTATCAAAGAGTTTACACCTTTCTGTCTTCGCTAGGTGCAAATGAAGTACCTGCTGGCTGCTGACGTGTGGAAATTCGTACACACGTTCAATTGGGATCTGAAAAGCAGCCCCAGCAGAAGCACTGCTCGAATCAAATCTTGAACGTGTATTTTCTCGTCGTGCTGCTGGGCCAGGCCTTGACATCTCCCCAACAACACCTATAGCATCTGCTCGTCTTCGGCGTTGCGTGATACCATGATGCGAATTGCCAGCTTGGCATCGCGCATTACCAGTGCCTCGTGCATCAAGCTCAAGCACTTCTTCATAAGAAGGAGGCGTATCAGGCAGCTCGTCCTGCTGAATTCTTAGCGATGTGGAAAATTCGTCCGATATTGAACAAATCAGGCTCTAAGAATATAGTGCAGGCACACGCAGGCACTGCAACTCAGTTACCTTACTAAAGGCGCATAGTGCGGTGACGACTTTGTTGATATTTTAGCAGCAACAACACCTTTAAGCATGGGTGCGAAAGAAGAGGTTAATCCCTATTCAGGGCACCACCATGGAGATGGCGTATGGCGTGTCACTTTTCGGCATACTACTGTGCCGAGAGCACGTTCCCCAGCTCACTTCTTCAGAAAGCCTTCTAGGCGAATTCGCCAGGTCTCTGGATTCTGCCAGCCGAAACGCGCAGCTAGCAATACAAAATATAAGAATACTCAAGGCCAAACCTGTGAGCAGCGAAGCCAGCGTGAGTTTTTTGAGGCCCTTTCTCCCACGATAAATATTGAGCGCTCTGACAAGCAGCGCAGAAGAAGAAGTAAGGGATGAATTTGCTGGGTTGCTGTCCAGCTCGTTGAAATCTCCATGGGCTCTCATTCCTGAGGCAGTGGGCTCTCCAGCGTAGTTTCAACGGATGAGCGGAGCCTTAACGAGCGAAAAATGGCCAGCAACAATATACATGCAGGATGACTGCCCCACAATTAATCATGACAGACCAAAAATTATTCCAGAAAGGAAGGTACCGTCTTGCATTTACACTTCCGAAGTGGAGGATCGCAGGCAGAGATCAGTGCTCTGAGATGCCGCCTGCGGCCGAGGATGGCATCACAGTGGACACGCGACGTGGGAGCTAATTTGACTTTGTTGAAATGTTCCTCTCTAGTCAACAGAATTGGCTAGTAAAACCGTGATTCTTCCAGGCGGGGTCAGTCTAGAACCTGTTCTAGTCTGGTCCGTCTTGACAAATTGTGGGATGTAACCGTTCCCTGACACTGCCTCGAGCCCCAATTCCACCAGGCATTCCTTTGTTAAGCCGACCTAAACAAGACACACTAATTGTGCAAGCTTATCGAAAACTTCGACTTGGTTCAGGACATCTTCGATGAATTAGCTATTGCGTTCCTTTCTGCCGATGTTTCTTGCCCGTATGGCATCGATTTTACTGGTTTGCGGACACACGTCACGTCTCCGGTTCAGAGCATTTACATTTACTTTGTCGTAATCTTTACATTCAGCTCAAAAAAATATTAAAAATGCGTGTAAGCGCATATCCTGAGCAGGGCTTGCCGCACGAGTGTCTTTGAAAAGGGTCGATTTCCGTGGTGTCTGAGACTGATTGGTCAAGCGAATGAGAAAGAATGAAGAGTACGCAGCATTCTCTACACATATGGGCTTTTTTGCCACCTGGTGTGATGTATATGGCGCAACCATGTCTCTGAGAAGCATTCAAATAACTGCGGGTGGCCGTTAATGCATGCAACTTCGCAAGCGTTAGGAATGAAGCATACCTTTGGGTTGAGAAACGGCGAGGGTGCAGTGAGTAATGCATCACAAGCAACTGTACTAGATGCAGACACGAGAAAAATACATAGAGTTTGCAGTTTCACGCTAGTGCCTTGATATTTGACCCAATTTTAATGGAAATTTACCATCAAATTGCTCATGGTACAACGAAGTGCTTCACTGCAACACGCCAGGGTGACCGTCAGCGCCAGTATCCTTGGCACGGAAAACATCGACTCAACACGCTTAAGAACCGGTTTTTGCTGCCACATTAGAGGCAAGCTAACGGAACGAGAGAGCTTGTGGGTTCTGATGATCGCATTCAAGTTTTGCCACTGGGCATATTCTCTTTGCGCGTTTACACCCCAATTCTTGTAAAACTGCATGTATCCGACCGGTCAAGGAGTATTTGGGTCTGAGTATTCCTTTTGAGCTCATAGCAACACGTTGGGCTCCCGTTGCCATGATGCCGCTCACAAGCCACAAATATCCTCATTAAAACGGTTTTTCTGCGCGCGGTTGATGCTATCAATTAAGACGTTTTGTGTTGTGTGTCCTGTGAAGCTTATGCTTTTCTCCACTAAAGCATAGCCACAGTTGGGTCCGTGCGCTCCCTCTCTAATATATTCCGTGCAATGCCGCATCCTGCTGCAGGTGCTTGTGGCGGAGGAAGCTGCTTTTTCTTCATATGCAGAAGAAGAAGCTGCCACTGTGTCTATCGAGTGCTCTCTGATCTACGGCTCATCTGCAGAGTGAAACTTCCTCCATAATCGACGTGCAGCTATACACGTGCTTGGAGAACTACTTCAGCAGTGGGGCCGTCGTAGGCGTGAACGGGCAATGTGCTTTGCCATTCATGGCTTGCGCTGAAGCAAGAGGCGTATCATTCAGGTTAATGCCTTAGCTGCTATTTGGACGTTGAACAGATTCTTCGTCCCCACTCCTAAACGGCGCTTACGGGACATGTAAGAACCAAAGTTCTTTCCTGATGTTGAGAAAAGACGCCGATAAATCGCCAAGCTTTGCTTTGTGCGTCCTGCATTAACAGGAACCTGCGATAGACATTCGCATAGTTTCGGACGATGAGCTGCCGTTGTGGACCCTCTTCCTGCCACTCTACGCAAAAGTTGTGCTTTGGAGCCCCTAAAAGTATATTGGACTCTCCTTTCTGCGCGTTTTGCTGCAAATTTGAGCGATTCCACCCGTCTCAAGGCTGGCAAGAGGCCCGTGCGTGCTTAGTGGAGTCAGATAGTGTAAGGACGCAAAATCAAAGGATTTGGATGCACACACTAGTTAGCTCGCTAGTTAAGGACCTAGCTAGCTAGCTAGACGCTCTTGTTAGCCGGGCGAGCTAGCTGGTTGGCCTGCTGAGGTAGCTAGCTCTCCCCACTGGCTAGCAAGCAAGCAAGCTAGTTAGCTAGTTAGCCAACGCCGTTGCTGCCCGCCTAGCTAGCTGCTGCGACTACCTGGAGCTATCCATGGGCTGGCTGGCTAGGTACCCATTTGAAAGAACTTGTTTTGGGCCGAGGCGCTGCAGCAGGTGTTGCTGCAGCCTGCAGATGCGAAGCCACCGGCGCTTGTTTGCCGAATGTCCCCACCCCAGGAAGAATCGGCAGATGCATCTGCCTGGAGACAGAAATATTCAGGATGCGCAACATTTGTGCCCCCGAATGTGAACACCAAAACAATACTTCAAGAAACGGAGCTTGTTTCACGCCTGGGTAGCCCTTCACTGCTCTTCCTAGTCAGTGTAGTACTCTTCGTGCACTAGTATGCCATGAGCACAAGAATTCAATAGCTCAGGCTCATTGCGATGCTTTTTTGCCAACAAGCCTTCAAAGTTTTTGGCCCTCTGGGATGTACAACCAGGCATTATCCCACACAGTCACGTCCCTCTTTCCCCACGCCGCATCCCGTCGCTCTTGACACAAGTATGAGCAAGTTCAAATTAGTTTCCGTACACTCTAGCATCGTACTACCACATACTTTACCTTTGATGCGGCTTTGATAGACACTCCAATAAACGCAGTGCAACTTTCAGCAGCTCAGACTTTGAGCTCACAAAAACTGAACGCTACCACACCCTTCAACGGGTTTACTTGGTGTGCCCTTTCCTCTGTGCAGACTGACAATCAGCACCAATATCTACTTATTGTTGACCTTCTTTATTTCTCATACTTTTTCGACTTTCGCCCCTATCTCCCTCTAGCCTATCCTGGTCTCCTGCTGCGGAGGCCCAGCTAACTGCTGAGGCCTCAGCAACTCTTCACCGCAATAACGGTGCACAATGACCTAGAAATCGTCACACAAGCAACTCCACGCATATAACGGAAACTACACTCAAATTGACCCACACTAGTAAACACCATCAGGCTGCATGCGACACAGGCCGTACTTGTAGACGGTGTGAACTTTGTGTCTCGTGGGACCCTTTTTCTCAGTGCATTTCAACCCATTTTTAAATAATGTTCGGGACCATATTGCGGAGGCCAAGTAAATTAACATAGTAAATGCCATAGCCTCGTCTCCGCTGGCGCACAGCCGTGGGCTCATTTTGCTGTCCGTTGGTTTTCTCTGAGTTCTGCTCTTCGTGATCCCTTATTGGCAAGCTCTACTTGTTGAAGACCCCTCCACCCCTAACAATCGCATTGGCTCAATGAGCTTCATTGCGGCTGCAGCTGCTGCAGTGAGTCCGCACATCGGCAATACCTGCTGCTATTTTTTGTTGCTGAGTCGTATTGGAGTTCCTACAGGTTCTGCTGTAGTTTAAGGGTCCGGATGCTTCCGTCTTCACCAGGCTTCACGGGGCCGCGCTTAAACAGTAGGCCGCCCGGAAGCACTATACCAGCGACGGCCGCCAGCACCAGCTACAACCCGAACGATAACAACAGCGAGCAAGCTTCTGCGCCTCATTCTTGCTTCGGCGCGCAATCTGATCTACGGCTGACTGTCGGAGGCTTCAATGAGGGGGGCCTCGTGACCCTTATCACTGCAGACAAACAATTCTTCTGTTTGCCAGCCTCTCTCATTCCAGGTAAGGCGCGGAAGCCTTTATCCCTCACCCTAAAGACTGAACGCGAAGGTCGATCTGCGAAGCAATGGCTATGGTGTACTTACAGGCAGGGCGCCGCTCCTGCACGACGCTGAAACGGCGAAGCCTCTAGTTGCATATGCGTTCGGGTGTATATGTACCTCAGTCCCTTTGGAAATTGGGAGTGTTGTAACTATTTCTCTGAGAAGAGATATCGAAGAGGAAGCGGCAAGACGCAGAGGTGTTCTCAAGGTTAGGTATTATTTTCGTATCATACTAGAGCGGAGCTTTGCTGCCTCTTGGTCTGCCCGTCTAGAAGCAGTTCACCCTAACGATTTCCCAGCTGTTTTGTCTTACTTTTATTTGCAGCTCCAGGCTGACGTCTTGGAGTGCATTCAGCAACTTGATAGGGAAGAACCGAGGCGTCTTGCTGACCCCCTGTTATTGCTGCCTTGCAAGGAGGAACAGCAGCTGGAGCAAGAGCAGCAGTATAGAAGGCAGCAACACCAACAGCAGACGCTTCCTTGACAAATTTCGAGGCTTCGTATATTCAAGGGACACAGGGGCCGCGACGTAAACGGCAAAACCAGTACCAGCTCGTTGGCGATAGCGTCTGCAGATTCCAGTTGGGGCAGTTTTTGGTGGTACGGCGGCACAATGAAAAGCAAGGAACTCGCACGCAAAACTACGTCATCAGCAGATTGTACTCGTGCAGATGCGCCGACATCAGGAGAAGCACAAGCGGATGCAGGAGGGTCTTGGGCTGATATATCCTTCGTGCCGCCAGTCAACTTTCTCGAGGTTTTACGAAAGCTGCGGCGTGCGGAGCAAGATCTAATCTGGAGCGCTAACAGCTACAGCACCGGCTGCAGCAGTGTGAACGACGTGTATATACTCTTGAACGTGGACTTGGACTACCGTAGGCGTGGCTGCACACTGCAGCAGCAAAGAGAAGGGTTTCTCTTTTCTGATCCTCAGCTTTTTGATGCAGCAGTTCCAGAACAGCAAGAGGTGTTACGGGAGCTGCAGCGCGTAGAGGCAGAACTAGCAACAGCAGCACCTGAGCCACGTCCAGGCTGCCTCTACAGGCTGGAGGAGCTGTATGTGTGCGAGCCGTGCGGGCGTGTTCTGTCGCCGCTGCAAGTAGGCAAGAGCCGCACAAGGTTTAACCCTGAAGTGTTTAGACCTATATTTTGGTGCATGCGATTACGTTACTTTGCAAAGCAGTAGGCGTGTACGGTTTGGAAGCATGAATGAACGCGTGGCTTGACGGGCATATGCCATCGGATCTGCGGTTTGTTGCTGTAGGTGGCAGAAGAGGTGGAATGTTACTTCTGTCCCGGTTGTTTGGAGCTTCTGCCTGTTGCTGAAGGGGCCGCCTGTGGCTTTCGCTGCAGCAAGTGTTTCAGCTGTCCCCGTTGCATGCACGGGTTGTCACTTTCTCGAAAAAAGAGGGATGAGGCAGAGCTGGGACGATTAGGGCTGGCTGCGGGAAGCAGCCCCAGGATGGCATACCCTTTTACGTACAACGATGAGCGAGATGAGAATTTGTCTCTTGTGAGCCGGAGGCACGCAGCGGCAGCAGAAGAAGCCGAGGTAGCAGCAGAAGCTGCTGCTGCCGTCGATTATGCACCCCTCCTCGACTTCGCTGCAGCAGCCAAGGCAGCTGCAGCAAAGGCAGCCGCAGCAGCAGCCGAGGGACGGCGAATTGTTGCGGCAATGTGCGAGGGAGACCCAACAACGGCACAGGGACACGTAGATGAGGTGGGAGGATTTGCAGTTCCTGGGGCACCGCAGCGCTGCGATAGTCTGTTGTCTGTCCCTAGTCTAGACGGCGACACAGACGAAGCAGGAGCTCCTGCTTCTCCTGATGCGCTTGAAGGTGACGAGAGTGACTCGGCTACGGCAGCAGCGGCGGGTTCAAGGGCAGGGCCTTACTGCAGCAGACAACATGTGTATTTTTACTGTTGCAACCATTGCAGCTGGAGCTCGGAGATCTCAGGGGTCTCTTCATGTCTTCCTGCTGCGCTGCCAGTGTTTGGGGCCCAAGGGGACAGAGCCGGGATGGCTACCGTTGCCTTTGGTGAGGTGCTGGACGTGCTGCAGCAGAACGCATGCGAGACGGAGAGAAGAAGGCAGCTGCAGCAAACAGTCAAGAGCCGGGCTGTTGCTGCGCTAATTGCCGCCGCAGCGAGCTCCAATCCACGAGATGCCAAAAGGCGGTCAGCTGCAGGAACAGCGGCAGCAGCTGGTCACTGGAAAGTAAGCGATGCTGATGGGGCTGAGGCGGAAAGGGACAAACAGTTGAGGAACATAGACATCTGGTCGTACAGGAGGCCACCGAGCTGGACCTTTGCTCCCCCTCGCGCCTCACTAGCAGCAGTCGCCGCGGGGCAGCACCTGCATTGCAGTGTTAAAGAAACATTGGCCCTCGCTGCCGCAGCAAGACAGCAGCTGACAACAGGAGGGGGAACAGCAGAGCAAACAGGAGCAGCTGGGACAGTAGGAGAGCTGACAGAAGCAGGCGAAGCGGAGGATACTAGGTCTGTATCCTCGGTGTCCACAACGTCTTGGTACAAGTGTCTCTATCCCTCATTTTCGCAGCCTTTGCATGCGGAGCAGCTCCTGGTAGACAGGGGCCACCCAGACGTCTCTACAGTGTACAGCGGGAGTCGCGTGGTAGCTGCAGCAAGGGGCTTGTGCATGCAAGAACGTGTAGGCCTGCAGCAGCTGCTGCAGTGTCCGGACTCTCTGGCGGCGGCAGCAGCGGGATGTTTGTTCCTGCCTCTAAAACGTCGGCTGCTGCTGCAGCGGCGCAGCAAGCGTTGCAACAGCTGCGGGAGGTTTGTGGTGAAGGCTGGCCTGGCTCTGGAGGGCGTGCCTCCTTTCCGCGTGAATAAGGCAGCAAACCTGTACCTGCCGACAGTGCAGTGCTGCGTGGGAGGCACCCAGATCTATCTTTCGGAGGGTCGAACCGCTTGTGTATATTTGTCTTTGTCTAGCGCTGCAGACGCGCCCGTTATCGTGCGTCTCAGCTCCGCCATTGTATCATGCAGGCGGCGAATTCTACTGCAGCAGCGTTTGCAGCAGCTTCACCAACAACTGCAGAAGCTGCAGCAACTGGAAGAAGAAGAAGAAGAAGATGAAGAGCAAGACGAGTGCTGGTGGACTGTAGACTGGAACGGCGACTTGTCAGTACAGCTAGCCGCCTATGATGAAGTCCTCGACGAATTAGAAGGTACGGGAGGGGCAGGTGAAGGGGTCCTTCAAGATGTAGACCCATTAGAGACAAGAGACGCGGTGCTAATGCAGAGTGACCACACAGCGTTGCTAAGACTTGAGGTGCAAGTGCACCCCAACACTAATGACAGACCGGGGCTGCTGCCCTTGGCGGCTGAAGTCAAATTGGGAACAGATCTGGAGGCTCCAACATTTCAAATGATTATTGTCGCGGCGTTAGGCTCCATAAGGGGCTATGGAGACTCTCTGGCCTTCAAACGCACAGAGTCAATTTGAAAAAGCGCTTCTAAATGCGGTTTTGTTTTCCAGTTTCCTGCTCCGCTTTTTTTAAAGGATGGCGCTAGACAGCAAAAGAGAGCGGCAAAGGCATCTCCACACCCAAGCAGCGAGAGGAGCACGGTGGTTGGTCGAAAAAGAAAGCAACCCACACATATATACGGGCGCACAAACTAGAGGAAGGAATAAGCAGGGGCAGTGAGACGTCGATGCAAAGACAACGGTATGGGAATAGAAAACGACGGAAAATGGGAGGAGCAGAGGGAAGGACGAGGCCTCAACAGTTCCTCGGATACTGAGTGCCAAGCTACAGATAAGGGATGTAGATAAAATCGAGAAGGTGTCCTCTAGGTGGTAGAATGTGCACTCCGAAATAGGTTCGTGTACCCTTGGGGAGATGCTGTAGGCATGAGACCTGGAGCTCAAGGCACCTTTAAAGCAAAGGAGAACAGGTTTTCCTACTGACATGACTGCGCTGTGGCGGCCTTTGAGGGAGCCTAATGGCTACTTGTTTCAACACCGAGGTTTCCTTCCATAGAGTGATTTTCGGATGATCTTTCTCTTAAGCACTGCAAGCATTTCTGCATGCTGATGTGGGACTCTACCTACGAGTGATGACTAAACCAAAAGTGTAATATATCTGGTAACGGACATTACTTGGGGCGTGTGGGTTGGTAGGTCGAAGTACCTGTCACCTCCATGGCACGTAAAACTAGGATGTCAGTTAGTATGTGGTATATCAGTTAGTGGGCATTAACAAGGGACGTGTGAGGCCACAGGGCCAGGTACCTGAAATCTGCTTGGCAAGAGGAAGTTGGGCGTAGGGAGCCAGCATTATCACGGAGGGCTGGTGGCTTAAAATGGGAGTTTGTAAGAGCCACTTGTCCAGACAATGCCCACAATCAAGCAATGCACTGGTGCCCAAGCCACCAACGCGCGTGCGCCCCAACATGTGAGGGCGTGTTGCGGGAACACACCTTGCCTCAAATCCGACTGCGTTTGATCGGATTCAGCACGTTCTCTGGTTAGGTCTTCCGGGTAAAACGACTTCAATTGTAATGGCCTTGTTCGGAGGACGACATTAGATCCTCTTCTGCTGCTTGATTCTGAAAAAATGCTTCACGCTGTTAGCCTCATCACAGTACCTGCCTTTTATTTTATAATCGAGCGGGTGGCGCACTAATATGAGCCTGCGGTGGCCCTAGGCGCTGTAGTCGTGTTCGGGATGGTTTCTTCTCCAGGTGTGGC
The DNA here is from genome assembly GCF_000499545.2 of Eimeria tenella. Lineage (NCBI taxonomy): Eukaryota > Apicomplexa > Conoidasida > Eucoccidiorida > Eimeriidae > Eimeria > Eimeria tenella. The sequence goes on along the minus strand of NW_013543408.1, from coordinate 89,527 downwards.
TCTGTCTCCGCCCGAGTGAGGCGACTGTTAACTGCCTTACGGCCTTGCCTTCCTAAAGTGCAGAGCAGTTGACACAAGCACAGCCTTGCATTGGCGTGCAGCGTTGGAATCTGGCCACAAACAGCATGTTTCTTACTACCTTACACCTGCGGGATATTCACGGCATTGGAAACGATGCTGCCACAACTGCCCAACAAGTGGCTGGGACGAAATTGGAAGCTCGGGTTTCTCTAACTTCGCCGACACGGTAGACAGCACTAGGATTGCGAAGGAATTTAAGCTCACCGATCATTTTCTAAGTAGTCAAAGCACCCACCAGTAAGTTGAGGAAGAAGACTTGGAAAACTGTCTCCTCTAGAATCTGCTGGCGTCCCTGCCGCACTGCCTAGACCTTCGTGTCTTCGCTGGCGTTCCGGTTCACTGGCAGTTTGGTGGAAACGGAAGGCACCAACAAAACAACAGTGCTTGACACTAACTTCCCCTAAGTATTCGCGCCGTCGAGCTGGCGCTCAGCTGCCCTTGCGGGCAGACCAAAGAATGGCTTGAAATTTGCTGGCCAATTTGCATAGGCGTTTTCGGCAATCAACGGCATAAACAGTATGCACGATAAATACACCGTTGTGGAGTTCAGTGGTCTTTTCGAGTAAGAATGTGGCAATTAGGAGACTGGTCTGTGTGCTGCATTTGGCGGCGTCCAGAACACTGTATGACAGTTACTTCGAGGCTGGAGCCACGTGAGGTCCGGCTTGCATTTAAGAATAACAAATTATTCACAGCTGGAAACGGACATGGTACCAATAATCAGGGTTATCTCTAGAAAGCCTCACGCATTTGGTAAGGCTCCGAATCAAAAACCATAGTGTGGGTACTACCAACCGGCAGGGCAACAGTGTGAAGCACCCCAGATGGAAAAAAATTGAATCAAAATCATCCTGATTTGAAGCTTCTGTAGATACAAAGAAAGTCAGCTTCTGGACATCAAGATTGCGCTTCTTCAATTACAAAGGTATGATGGACAAAACCTGAGTTGGATTATCTTCGCACGCAGCTTCATTGTCAAACCGTCTCGGTGATGACAGAAATATTACACGTCTCCGACTGGAGAGACAATGAAATTTTACTTAAGCTTTCCCGCAGTATGGTTTTGACTTTGGGGGTCGCCTTCCCTCTCGTGTGCACCATCCCAGCGGTTAGCCGGCCGGAAGGTTTTTGTTATAAGGTGTTTTCTTGCATTGCAGCGACCAATCTTGGCATCCAAATATTGACGTATCTGTGCCATGATGATTGAACTTTATGGGCAGGTTGCTTATGTAAAAGCCGAGCGCGATTTGAACTGTGTGCTCTGGAGCTGTGGGACCATCAAGAAGCCTTGTGGGGAAGTGCAACATACGGTGTTTCTTTGTTGAAACTGGCGTTCCATGTTTTCAGTTTTAATCACTTTTATTCAAGCTGCAAAATAAGCACCTAAATTCGTGCTTTCTTGGTGCTTGTAGTGGTCTAGCATTGATCGATGCTCCCTACTGCGTTACTGGTGTCCGGTGGTTTTGAGTGCGGTGTGGAGCTCTGGATTTTTGCTTGAAATCATATGAGTTGCCCTTTACTAAAAAAATTTTTGCATTGTCTTTTTTGTTGTGGTAGACCTCTGCGCCACAGGTTTAAAGTTACTCTCTTTGGCAGCTTGGTTTGATGAATCTGTCCATCTCATTTTCTTGCCAATGGCATTCGAAAACTCAGAGACCAAGACACATGTGACGGCCGAGTCAGCAATTTCTAGCCTTGAATATCAACCTCAAACTTTTCGGACCCAGCTGGCATCTCGAAGACCCGGTCTGACTCGAAATATTTTTGCGATGTCTGTAGTTCTGACTGTCCTTACATTCTTCATTACTGCCTGCGCCCACCACCTGAAGAGCTATAAAAACGCCAATACATCTTCAAGGAAGTTAGCACACCAAGTGCGCTGCTCAGCGTCAGCACATTGCAGTTTCATAACACTACATGAATATACATCTGCGCCGAACTCTGCAGGTAGTATACGGAGTGAAAAAAAATCTCCCTCAGAGGTTTGAGAAGTTCTGGCCCACTGCCAGTTACTGCGCCATCATTGCATCATGTGGCTCTAGCGGGAAAATTGAGTTGCGGTGAATGCGCTGTGTGTTTGTTCTCGTGAGCCCACGCATTTTGCAGACCGGAATGCAAATATAACAGGACGCCAACCTACCTTACCTACATATGAAGAAGCATGTGGGCACCAAGGCAGTAGTGAGAACAGAGCTAGACGATTTTTGAATGGTACTGGGCGTACACAAGCTGTGCGACGCAGAACGGAAGGAGGTATAGCAGGACCGCTGCTAACGACAGCAGTGGGTGCGGTACAGCAATTTGTTCGTTCTCTGCTTCGCGTTCCCCCCGACATTTCTGCCGAATCGATCTACACTTTCCCAGAAATTCAGGACTACCAGGTAACGCTTTCGTTCCTACCAAAGTTTCGACACTGCGTAGAGCTTGTCAGTGTATCTTCCGCGTAGTTCATGTAGACAGACTACGTAATTTATCCTTACCACCTGTCGCATTTTTGGAGCAAAAATTGTGCCCAAAGCTCGCTAGTATTTGCAGGCAAGAGCTAGCTTACTGAGGATTTTGGATTTTGTGAAGGGTCTAGGAAAATCATGTCCTGCTGCGGTGGAAAGTGAGAACTCTCTTTAAGCTACAAGGGCTGTCTTAACAACGATCCTGTGCTAGTGAATTGTTCACGACCTGGAAGGCTTGTCTTCCTTTGACTCCATGTGAAGTAGATGCGTAAATCTCCTTCAGAGCTGCACGGCTCGGCGGGGACGATTTGCCATGTACTGATGTTGCTGCTCTTGGTTTAAGTTGTAGGAGCAGAAGTGAATTTTATTCACACTATTATGGAGTAGCTACATGATCAAGCTAGCCCTAAATGTTTAGCTTTATCATCTGCTTTCGATATGGGGCTTGCAGGGAAGTTTCAACTAATTTTCTGCGGAGCACTCTTTGAGGTTAATGTTCTTCAACTAGTAAGGCGAGCATAAGCAGTTTCTGGAATTTTTGTAGACAGTATGATTTGAACTTAATTCTCCCTGTGGTTTCTTGTGTCTATTCTTAACCTGTTTCTGCGCAGTTTCTGCGGCGAAGTTCGTTGGATATAGAAGTGAGTGGGACGATTTCTGAGAAAAAGTCTATCTTATTTAGACGCTTTGCTACCGCGTCATAGAAGTCCTTTTCCACTTGGCTGGAAGCCAATAAGTCCCCTGGATCTTATCCACTTGTCTCATTGCCGATGATTCTTGCAGGATCTACGGGCGTTCGCAGCCGAATTGGAAAGCTTTCTCACAGGGGCAATTCAGCTACTTTTGAGGCTTCGTTGTAAGGTCAAATGCTGGGCAGTGGCATCGGTTTGGCTATCTTGCATAAGTTCCTCCGCGCTTTTCGCCTTGTATAACTCACCCGTTTCTCGGGTTCGCTTGCTGAGCGAACCGTTCATGGTTGGTGGAAAGTTGGCTTAATGCTTCGCAATTTGCCTCTGTTGTCTGTGCATACGCAGCGCTGAACACGTGCAAGACTAGATTCAAACTGCGTGCAGATGATGCGGATTCTACACGCGGCATGATTTTCATAGATGTTTCCGGTGAGAATTCTCACGGGCTAGGCTAAGGAGATGCTCTATCCCTCGAAAATTGCCAGTATAGCTGTAGCCTGACACGCAGACAGCATGCTTGGTAGTGTGAGACGTGGGGATGATTTTCAGCGATTGTTTTGTGTCAAGGAACTGGAGGGTGAATATGTTTCCGTCTCCTCCCATCTATGATGTTTTGTCCAAGAACGTTTTCTCCGCAGCGACGCGCCCCCCGGCCTACGGAAGTAATTAATAGCCCTTTCAGCACTCAGTCTCGAGCGCAATCATAAGGCGATTGAAGCAACGAAAAATGTGAAATGGAGAGCTCTGCGCTGATCTCGTTGGATTCTACGCAGCAGAAGTCTGCATAGTTGACCGTGTTGTTGGTTTCCCCGCATTGCCTGCGGGATGCAAAAGCTACAGATTGTAGCGCGTGACAGCTAATGGTGAGGTAAAAGCCTGTGCTTTGGGCTCTATTTTTTTGTGTAGATTTGCTGGGCAGGTTCCGTTTGTTTTGCCTTGCTCGAAATGACTTACGCATTTTTCGTCGTCCGCAATCTAATATCCTTTTGCACATTCCTTGCCGCGATCATGTCCCTTGATTCAGTGCAAGCACAAGAGCGCTGTGGCATAGACCATGCAAAATGCGTAGAAAGTAGTCCGGTGCGTAGTGCGAAGTCGGTTCTAGCATGGAGACCAAGCGAGAAATTTATTTCTTGTGCGTTTTCATGGTTTCCACATATCCGCCACGTCAAAACAAACACACGCAGAAAACCAGTGTCGCGATTCTCCTGCTTTCACTGGGGTTTGCCCAGCTTAGAACCATCTAGAAGAACATGAAAAAATAGCAACTCATGACGTTTTATTGAAAGGGCTGCGAAGTAGCTCTAAGCAACGTTTATTGCAATATGAGGAGTGAAAGATATCAGTAGAAGGGCTATCCAGCAAACGCTAGGAAGCAGAAGGCAGTCTACTGTCGACGAGTGAATCGCGGGATTGGGAGATTCAGGTCTGCATTGTTACATAGGAATATTCAAACGAACGACTGAATCAGATATCCCTAGCCGAGCATGCATGTTAAGGGATTACGCCATAGATTATTGGGATACGCAATTTTGAAGCCAAAGTAAAGGGATGCGATTTCAAAGGACTCTCTACGTGGGATGTGTGTGCTACTGGGGAAGTTCCCAAGGGCAAGTGAAATGCTTTCGAGAGTAACTGCCTCCTGCTGCTGAGCCGTTCCTACTTTTTGAGTGCGCAGGAGCAAGGCCAGGGAGTCGAAGCCTGAGCGTTGAGAAGACGTAAAGGCATAGCTCCTCTTGTGCACTTTCGGCATATGGGCTCCAACATTAGCATGATTCTGTTGGCAATGGTGCCAAACCCTAACCCTAATTCACGAAACGCGCTTTTGAGAGGAATTTAGTGAGTGAAGTCAATACTGTCGATATCCTCTGTGTGTCATTTGCGAAACTTGTCCTTGCGCGAGTGCTTTTAGGTTGTCCCTGCCCATTCCGCCATCAGTTATGCTATTCGCAGCGTTTGCAATATCTCTTGGCTCTTCGTTACTCTTTTCTACCACGGTGGATGGCTCGTTGTAAATTCAAGACCAAACAAAAAATAGAGCTGCAGAAAACACAACCTGTACCGGGGAAGAGGAACGGCTGTGCAATAAGTGTTAGACCCTGCTGTAAGGCAAGCATTTGCATAATCGTTGACAGGAAAGGAGACGTATCTGGATGCAAAACTGTTCTTCATGACAATTATTCATCAGGAGCTCACAACTGGTGTAACAGCTTTTGACCATTCCTCACATGAGATTCTTGCCAGACTCGGAAGTTGTAGCACCTGCCCATGTGGCACTCTATACATTAGGCCCAAGATACGTGTGAAGGCCGGTAAAGCCACGATTTGATAGGACAAAAATAGAAGGTCAAGCCATGCGGATTACGAGATGTAGCACCTATCAAACTTCACATGATGTCACCACAGATTGGCTGCGCTGTTCTACGTGTCACAGGGCGTTGGTCTACGCACAATCTTGACAAGTCGCCATCATTTGGCGTGCGAAGCACGTTCGAGATATTGTTGGCTGCAGACTTTTTCAAACTTTTTGGAGATAATGTCGCGTCAAAGACTGAAAGAGTTTGGACCTCCCGCCCCAAGCGTTCCAAAAGAACAAACAGTTGGGACGATTATCTACGTACACGAGCTGCAGCTTCGGTGCCTCTTGCCAGCCGCGAACTGCAGGCCTAGATACAGAGTACCCTTGTCCTAACCGCTCGAGCACTGAGTTCCTGTGAATAGTGAGTATTTCTAGTCATCTTTTCAATCTTGTCATTCTACATATTCTGAGTAATATGGCTCTTGCAGGCCACTTCGGGGCTGCTTTTTCTAGTAATGCTCACTACAGGGCTAAAGAGCGTAGGAAGTTTGTCACGGTGTTTATTTCATCGTTGTATGGCGTTTGCTGGTGTGTAGAGCATTGCGTGTAGGATTGTCTTTCGGCTATCAATTATTCAAGAGCATCGGTTAGGCTAAACCCTCCGCCACCGCCACGGGAGGACGGTGGCAGAGCCCATGGTCCTTTGCGCTACGCAGATTGACCCCAGAAATTTAGTAACTCTGATTCACGTGGTTCGCAGATTTTATGCTGGGTTCTTTCTGTGTGGACATGAAGGAAGCAGGTGTTCGGGCGTGCCGGTTGCTAGTCCATTGCTGTTGTACTCATCACGCTTTGTGGGTATATGCTCCCAAAATATTCCTGAACTATTGCTGGTGTGGGCTGCCGCTCATCAATGTGAAGTTTGGGGCGCCTCACACGGTCCCCATTCGTATTGCAATAAAATCCAGCTAAGTGCCTGCGTGGTTTCCTACTGCCGGATAGCATACACTCTGCTGCACCACTGCACAGAGACTACCAAAAGCTAAATCTAAAAAGCACTTTCCTAAAGAAGGAACTGAGAGTTATAATGGGAGAAATTGGACTGGTCTTAATAGATAATGCCCTAGCCCTCGCAGTGCGCAGTGTCCCTGTTCTCTACTAGCACTAAAGAATGTTGTTGGCGCGGTATTCGCAGGGTCTAGCTACCATCAGACCCCTGTCTTTTTTAATTAAATACGAAAAGTGGGTTTCGAGAAGGCACCAAGTCTAGTTTTGATAGCCTCCCAACGCCAAATTCGTGCTCCAGTGTCTAAGAGCAGCTAGGCTGAGGTGAATCATGTAGAAGTCGACGATTCGGAACTGTAAGAATCAGTAGGGGAACTCCCTGAAAGTGCAAATATATTGAGAGAATCAGAACAACGGCTGTGTGTTCGATATCTTGCATCCTACTGTACGAAGGCTTTTGCTTCTGGCTTGAGTGCAGCGATAACGCTGAACTCAAGTGCTCTCCGAAACTAAGAAAATAGGCAGGAAGAAACTTCACGCTTGTAAATCAACTTCTACGTACGAGCTGAGCCACGTTTCTACAAAATCTGGCTGGGAACAGCAACCGCAACCGAAGACGGATCCCTCCGAGCAATGGCCCCCGACAATAACACGAGGCCTTCTACGCATAATCTGTTCACTTTTGGGCTTCTTTTACTTAGTAAGTGAGTCATTAAGGGCTTAGATAAACGTTCAGAAATACATGAAGCAGTTGAACGTACGGGAGCGGGTAGACGATCACTCCTGTACCCTGTTCATTAGTGATAAACTCCATCGCTCCAAACCCTACACCAAACATGAAACAAACCTAAAACAACGTCTCCACCACTAGCTTATAATCATTGTGCATAATGTTGCCTCCTTGGAAATTGATGTTTTCGGCATCCAGGTTCAAACAGCACTGAGCGCGCTTCCCATGTCGTCATTGCGTGACCGAGCTTGTGCTTGCCTTGAGCAGAAATGGCTCTCCATATACTTTAGCACTGGCAACTGACAACTAGTGGATCGTTCCGTGAAAGTTTGTTGCCTGCTGAATTTCTTAGATGATTCCAAGCTCTTCAAGTTCAATGTATAAGTGGTGCTCCATTCATTGTCGCACTATGTGCAATGTTACCCTGCGCACATGATTACGTGCAGAAGTTCCTATTGGCAGTCTCCACTCAAATGATGTTATTCAGTTATGCAATTAGTATTTAGTGAACTGATGTTACAATCTACAGAGATTGCCAGCCTGTGTCATTGATTGCGGCAAGCAGCACCTTGCTGTTGACGTGCACAGAGAGACAATCATTACAAGCTCTCTCGCGGGTTGGTTTAGATTTGAACAAACAGCACTACATTAAACTCGCATACTGAGCTGGGGATAACTCAGTGCTGTTCTCCCACGTCATATTGCCAAGTTGCCCCGCGTCATTGATCCTCATACAGCCATCCCTGCGGCCTCACGCATATACATGCAGAAATAGCCTTCTTCCTGCCCAGTTTTCCCCTGCATCGTTGCTACATTGGGCTTTTAGGACTACATTAGGGTCTCTCCGTAGGCGGCTCCTTCCTTCGTTTCCAGCGACCTAGGTCTCGTGCGACATTCCTCAAAGACTACTGAAATCACGCCACATCTCCCAGTCCCTGGAATGATGGCATATAACAAGACCAACGTACAGGAAAACAGTGCGATGGAGGATTTTGCTTTTGGCGTGGAGCCGCTGCGTGCATTCTCCTCTTTAACCACGGCAAGGATTCCCAAGTCAACTCTAGGCCTCCTGGTCATTGGCTGCACCTTGACTCTGCTTACGTTCCTCATTGCCTCCTGTGCCTTTCAGCTAAAACAATCCAAAGACCCAGCTGCCTCGCCAAGAAGGCTTGCTAACCGAGTAAGATATTAAGCGTGCCCGACATAACAGACTTCCCGCAACAAATGCGAGCATTTGCTTAGCATTTCCTGTTAACGCCTCGAGGGAGATTAACGGGGGTGCCTCTGTATGTCTGTGTATCGTAAAATTTTCTGTGTCTTGGCTTATCGCAAATCAGATACTGCGCAATGTGATGCATATATGGAATTGGCAGTTCATGTGTTTGCCTGTTCGCTCACTTTAGCGGCCGCACTGTCCAGACACAGGACAACATTCCTCGTTCCCGCATCACGATGAGCCGCGGGGTCATGGGGCTCGACATAGACGAAATGGAATGACCTCCCCAGGGGCTGCTAGAAGTCCAGACGAAGGCCAAGGTCACAGACCAACAAGACATGGGCTAGCGGCAGCTAACGTTGCCAGTGAAATAGCAATAAGGGCACGAGATGCAGTGGCATCTGCAGTCTCAAGAGCAGCCAACATTTTTTCTAGTCCTGGTCGTGCGCCTCCTGAGCAAATACCTATCGACACGGTCTACGATTTCCCACGAATCGACAGCCCACAGGTGCTTCCCATACACCTGGCATAAGCGCAAAACTGCAGCTTACTCATTTGGCCATTCGGTTTCCCGCAATTGTAGAGGAGGTACAGTTCACCCTTTTAGCATTGATGTGGAATTACTTCTTCAAGGGAAAATAAGGGACTGGAAGTTGGGATTCAGTGTGCCTGTGCTTGCTTACAGGGGAAGTCGGGGTTGTATGAAGTCCTACTGTTTCTGGGGGGATTACAGACCCCACATGAAGAGCTGGTTGAAAGTAAGATCTGTGAAGGGCTGCCGCTGCAAATATAGCGGCAATGCGTTATCGAGCCACTAGAAACTTCCTTGCGATTCCTTGTTCCCCCCGCGCTTCCCTGCACATATTGTAAGAAACTCTGGGATTGTTCGGGTGGCAAAGTTGTGGTCTTCACGTGCCATGCGCGTCATTTCTTTGTAAATGTATCACAACGAGGGATGGGAAGTTGGGCCAGAAAAAAGAAAACTGATGGAGGGGATGCTATGCATTTCACGTCAGCTGGTTTGTTTCAGTGTGGAACGTACAGGGACATTCAGTTTTATACTCTGGGGCATTCTATTCGAGATCACCCTCAGTGAACAGGTGAGATTTGGACGTGCGCATTCTGCGTGTAGAAGCAGCGTGGTTTCGTGAAATTTGGGGTGCACGCATTATTTTGTGCATGTAGCCATGTGTGTCTGCGCAGTGTGGCTCCCCGGGTTGGCCAAGCAGAGAAGTACGTTGGCTTTGCTTTTATGGGCGGCTACTGAAAGGCATTGTAGATCATTTGCATTCGTTCTGCTTGTGTTTCCCCATACTGTGTTTCGACAATTATTATGGGGCACCCATGACCTATTACTGTTTTTGCGCTCTACACTTCTGCCTCAGAATTTGCGAAATATCGCGGAAAAATTGGAACATTATTGCCTAGAAGCAGTGGAGTCTCTACTAGAAAATTCAGGTAGTTTCAACAGCTTTTTACGATTACGAACTACATTTATGATATATCAAATACTTCTACCACGCAAATGCCTTTGCAGGTAAAATTATGCCCCCGGGTGATGCATTAAAAGCTGGTCTTTGAATGTTTGGCTTCTGGGCACTCTTGCTTGCCTCTGTTTGATCCGCAGAAGCATCCAGCTACTCTACTCGCGCCAGTTTTGTCACACGCAGAAGACATAGTCTGGTCGGTCATGTTAGGATGAACCTTATTGGTAAGCTTTATTTCCAGCTCGAATTCAAGCTTTACGCACCCGGAATATGGTACAGCAGATGTTTGGCATTCCTAAATGGAACGGCAAACTGCATAGTGTGCAGGCAGAAAGGCACCGCCCGCTAAGGAAAAATTTGGGAGCTAGAATACGAAGTGTCGTTTCCTCTGATTAAACTGTAGGCTGTTTTATGATCGTTTTGTGCCATGCCATAGTCTGCCTTTGGATTGAACTCTCTTCGCAGCGCTGCGCCCCCCTCCTTACAGCTGATATCTTCAATACTTCAACTGCAACCCACAAGACCTGAGCAGAGGAGGACGAAGAAGGCTTCAAAACCGTCATATACAAAGTTGCGAGCTGACACCTTCGAGTTCTGCGCAACAGATATCGCCACATAAAAATGCTCTGGTGGCCTGCCTGCATGTGGGCAGCGCAAAGAGCAGCGCGAACCACTTCAGTTGAGTTCTATCCTGAAGAGTCGGTTTTGCAGAAGGCGTTTATGCAGTTCATGAGGAGGGTAGAGCGCTTGAGTGCAGTCAAAACGTGCATGAACTGTACCTCCATGGTTCTGGTTTTTTTTTAATCCACAAAAGTTCCCCTTGCGCTATACTGCCCGTTCGAAAACCGTTTTCCCCGCAGACTCCCCGATGAGCATGTTTTCTTGTCTTTTGTGTGCACTGCATTGCGGCTAAATTGATGTGCTAGGAATAACATAGCACGGTTTTATGCAGAGAATCACTTCTTAAAAGGGCAAATTTTTCTGTGCAGTGCAAATCAGGTTTTCATGTGAAGGCCATGTTCGTAAGGCAGGCTCAGCTGTACCGGCTACTCTTAATCGTGGAAAACACCTTGACAGTCGCACCGAAGATGCTGCTGGTTTCGTTGTGAAAACGTCGTTTGGGTGCATACTCGAACTGGAGGATGGCATGCAGTTGTGGCTCAATGCCTAACACTTTTAACGCTTCTTTCACTTAGCCCAAGTACCCCACCACCTGAGAGGGATTTGGCAAGCCCTCGGAATGCAGTGAATGTTTGTCAGATATGTTCGCGGGCCTCAGCGATAAAAAGTGCCACTTTGGGAGGTTCCAGGGATCCGTATTTCTGATGTATAATTTGAGCTTTTGCATGCAAGCTTGTTCGCTTGAAGAGGACGTCTCGCTTGCTCCCTTTGTGTTTACTTTTTACCTATTACATGGTTTCAAGATTTCTGAGTATTTAAGCGCAAGCAGTTACTGTTTAGGATCATACAACCGGAACATATAGCGCAAAACGCAGGCGGTGGCGCTTGCTTTTTTGCTGTTGAGAGTCGTACTTGGTGGGCAACGCCACCGTTAGAATCGCTTCGTCAGTGCAAGTAGAACTTCTGAAGGCTACGCAGAGGCTCAAAGTAAGACTTTCTTAGGTAGGCCGTTGCAGAAGGCAAGGGGCTTCTGCAAACACATGCCCTGTTCTGAGGTTGCCGTCTGCCTCTCCCGCAGGCTTCCCAAATGCCTTTGCTCAGTTCCTTAACATTTTGCCGAATTCATGGGCGTCCGGTTTAGAAGGCAAAGCACTTTTTGTGGTTTTGCCTCCTCAGCAACTTCCACGAGCTTCCTTGAGAACCAGCGCACTGCGATTTTAGCTAAATTTAACAGATGTTTATTCCACAGTGCAAGAGCCAGATGCTGACATCGTTTGCTGCTGATAACTGGGCTGCTGGTTTTAAGGGCTAGCACGCTGAAAATGTTTCAATCGGCACTTACAAGCAAAGCGGAGCTGTGTAATTATTTTGCTGTGTCACTCAAGCTCCGCTTCCATTTGTAGCCTTGTTTCTTCTCCAACTCAGAAGTGGAGGCCATGCTCGTCTATGACCTTGCGAAATTCCTTCATGTCCGGGTGTTCAATGAATAATGACATCATCCTGAGTCCCTAGAAGTCCATATGGCGAAAGAAAGAAGGCATTTTGCACCCGTAGTAGAGGTCTAGCAAGGTGGAAATGCCACCGGGGTTTGGCCTGGCAAGAAGAGTGGGATCCCGATCGTGGCCTAGCATTTCCCCTACTCGTGCAGAAACACGAACACAACTTTGAAATTACCGTCAATCTCTTCAGACTGTTGGAGGCTAGTATGATTTCTCAGAACGGGAAGTATGCGAATGAAGTTGGCCCTCACGGGGACAAGGTGGAATCCTCAAGTTCACACTTCAAACTCCGCGCACATATTCTCCCCTGTATAACAGGCAGGTATAAGCTGCAGCGGCTCAAATTTCGCATCCACAGAATGCAAGAAGAATGCCTCCTAGTGAGCGACGTAGATCTCAAAAGTTTCCGAAACGGAGTGTGCTGCTTCTGATGTAGAACCCTGCATACGAATTAGTTCAAATTGGTGAATGCCTCGCGATTGTCTTCTACGTTATCTTATGCTTTTCAATACACACGAGTGTGCTGTGTAGCTCCACCAAGCACGACAAAACCCAAATACTTGGGGCAAGCTGGCTCGACGTTTGTTTCCAGGTCCGCCATGTGCAAAACGAATACAGAAAAGTAGCGTTTTCAGCTCAAAGCACCAAATATCTGGTTAAGCCTGTTACGTGGGTTTTCAAGAACTTGGTGCCTCTTGTTCATCTGTTTTTTATCTGTGCAGAGTCACAAGTACACCTATGGATGGCTCTAGACGCGTCGTGCCCGGACCAACCTTACGTAAGGCCGCCACCGTGTTTTCAACGTGCAACTGCATGGAATCTCCGAGCACATTTTTTCTACGAGGAAAGGAGCAGTGGGGTATGCTTTCCCCTAGATATACCAGATTCGTCCTCTGTCTCTGCTAAGGTGCCATGCCTGTGAAAAGCCTGGGGGAGCTGCGGCGCTCTAGAAGTGCTCGGCTCCCCAGCTGACATCTCGACTAGGTGCACTGCACTTCCATTAAGAGATGGCGTGCGTGCTGCATTTGTTACTTTTGGCGCATAGGTTATCTTGAAGTTGCAGCTGTTCTCACGTAATAGTCAGCTCTTTTGCCCCACGCTTAGCTAATACTAGGCGTAGTCAAGTCACCATTATTGCTGGATACGCTCAAAGATGTATCAGATGAAAATTTTTAACTTTTCACTTTCAAGGTGCTTAAGATTTAGAACAGCGAGTGTCGATGTCAATGCATCCAAATAATCTCATAGTGGGTAGGCAAAACTAAGATTGGTTTTCAAGCCTGCGGAAAAGCTCACATTCTATTAATGCTGCTTCAAAGACTTGTTGATGAGAAGGGCAAATAGAACTGTAAGGACAAAACGACTTTTGATGAGGCTCGAAGTAGGTTCGTTTTGTGAAGAATTCTTCGGTAGGTAGGGCTCATATAAGTGCGCCTATAGAGCATTCTACCACAGTACTAGCTTGAAGCGCGGAACGTTGGAGGATGTGTTACCGGTGAATATTTGTCACCTCCACAGTGATGTCTGAATTTGGGAGTGATTCCAGTGCAGTGCTTGTGTAAAATTGTGCTGCAAGCCCTTGGAAAATTGGACTTGTGGATACTGGTGAGCAGCTGTAGGACGGATTTCTTGAGCTTATAGTGCAACTGCCTGACTAGCAGTGTAATAGTGACCCCTGCGGTTGTCTCCCGGTGAGTTGGCAGTAGCACTAGATACATTTTGTAGCTTTTCTCTTTTTCCCCCAAGCCTTGACAGTTGAATGTGCTTTGGTCGTGATTGAGCAATACCGCGTCGATGGCGGCGTTCCAGCCGCACAGGCACGGGTATAGCGGCAAGATGGTCATTTTCCCTGCAGTGTTCCTTCAATTCAGTTGATTCTGGAGTACTTAACTCTGCTGAGTTCGAATGTTCCACTAGTGGTCGATTGAGTGCACTTCTATGTCTCTGCCTTGCTCTTTGCACGTCTGACTAGCCCGTTGTGTAGAATGTTGAACGGTACGTGCGGGTGTCTTGGGCGCACCATATCACCAGGAGCTGATGTGTAATGTGGCCTTTTCGATATCCTTTCGCAGTAACTTCCCCTACGGAGCGCGTAATCTGTGTGTTGGCAACATTTTTCAAGTTCGGCGTTGACGAATTTGAGATTGATTGGAATGAGCAATTGGGAGCAGTCTTTCTGTGAACACAGTCTGTGGCAGTCCCGAAGCTGGTCTTGGTGCTGGTCTGGAAAGCCATGGTTCCCTCACGGCTCTATCCTCGAGAAAATTATACACAGAAATGTACGCAACATTTCTTCAAATGCCTATTTCGACGTATTTCTTTAAATGCACGCCTAGTTGTTGTGGCGCTTACTACTTTCCTGTGGGTGGACCGTCAGAGCATGCCGAAGAACCTGCTCAGAGGAAACCACGGAAACGGAAATATAATATAATCATTGCAGAATGTTGCGTGTCCAAATTAATATGCATGATGAGGAGGAAGGAAAAACTCTATTGCACAGAAGTGGAGCGCGTAGTAGGGGAAACATTTCGTTGATTGGCCGTTGCTACGGACTCGAGCTGACTGCGGCAAGCAAGTCCAACTAGTTTTACTGAATGCGCATTGAGCCGCCACTGTCCATAGATGCTAGTAGAGTCAAGTAATTCATACGAGCCTCTTAAGTGTAGGTCTGAATGTTTGTGTAGATTTAGTCATTCTTTGGGACAAGCCCCTGCCAATGAGGCCGGCCATCTCGTGCTCTGCAATGGCACGCTTTTGTGATCGCCCCTGAATTAGGATCGAGTTTAGCTTGTAACAATTCGCATATACTTTGGCTTTTGGCTCGTGATTTTACAGAGGTTTTTCGTTGCCGGTGACCTTCGGCTCACCAAAAATCGTTGGATCTCTGTATTGCGCATGCATTGCCATACAAACTTGGATTCCGAGAAGCCCAAGAAGCCACCCGCCAATTCCACCGACTGCTTCCATTTAAACTTAGAAGTTCAAGCTCACGGGTTTTTACTGTCGCAAACAGCTACTGCGCCTTTATTCACGCCGTGTGCAAGTGTTCCCTGTGCCGATTGTTGGGATCGAGCAACTTGCTTTACTATGCAGGCCGCAGAAATCTCCCGGAATTCTACTCCATCTCGACAAAGATCAGCTGAGCTAATCCTAAATGTTATCGAGAAACTTCGTCCCGCCCGTCGCCTAAAAAGAGCGGCTGGGACGCCTACGCTGGCATCAAGCATCCTGCCAGTTTTTTTGATCTTGAGTGGCGTTGCATTCCTTGTTGTTACGTGCGCAGCCCACCTGAGTAGCTCCAGATATCTGATGGCAACTTCTAGGGGGCTTGCTCAGCAGGTATAGCTTTAGAGCACACGATACAGCAGCTGACACCTTCATAAGCGAGTACACCTAAATCGCACCTCGCAAAATATTGACCACCAAAAATTTTTCCACGTCCAGTCCATGTTTGAAAATGATGTATATCTGAGGGCTCTATTTCAATAGAATCAAGTATCGTTTGTCTCAACAAGGTGTAGGCCTGTAGTGGCTGTGCTTGTGTGTTTGCCCTCCGTAGAGCTTGCCTTGTTATACCTCAGGTCCACCTCCGCCATATTCCTGGAGTAACAGATGGCCTTCACAGGATGACCCTCCTCCATATGAAGACGATACGCTCCCTTTTCCTACAGGGGCTGTGGAGGAAGTAGACTTAGGCGACGGTCTTCATCTTGGCACAGGAAGATGCAGGCCACAGAGCGAGGGCGTTCGAGGGGTAACAGCACTCTTAAGTGCTGCAAGACAAGCAGTTTTACGGAGAAGGAACAGTCGCAGTTGTCGTCTGTATGGGCATGTTCCACGCTCCATTCGACAAGTTTACAACTTTCCAGAAATCCCCACCAGTGAGGTACTATTCCAGCTCTTATCGATGTAAAAGGCGCAGGCTGCTTGAATGCCTTTTGTGCTCTTTACTCTCAAGACAGTATCTTCGATAAGTCGGTTTGGTCTCTTCTTGCGTCGTATGCACAAAATGTACATGTATGTTGAAATACTGGAGCGCGTATCACCTTGCAGACAAAAATCGCGTTGTACAACATTTTGTGCTTCGTGAAAAACCTGAAGGATGGGATTGCTGCGGAGAGACAAAGTAAGATCAACACCAATCAAAGAATGGCAGGTATACAATAGGCAAAGATGCTGCCACGCAGGATTCGTGTGTAAGGCGGAGGTTTTCTGCCCGTGCTGTGTTTTGTATATGTGAAATGGCTGGCCTTTTAGACTCCAAAACCAGGCAAGGAGACTGTGTTGAGTAAGATCATCTGTATTCAGCGTGTGCTGCAACGCGGAGTCCGCAGGGGCGTTTGAAACAATGGTTGGCGGCTTCTTGGTGGAGTTTCGTGTCAGCGAGAAAGTCAGTTGGTTTCAGTGGCCTTCAACAGGCACACGTAAAAGTGAACTTGGTGTCAGGTATACCAACTGGGTCATTTACTGGCTTCCTGTGCCATCTGTCAAGCGTTTCTGCGCAGATCTCACTGGGAAGCATCCTAACTGATCAAGTACGTGCGACGGAACGCATGGACAGTCACCAGAATAGTTTGCAGAACTATTTTTTTCGTATTTGATTCATTGAACAATTTTAATTTCCCGCTCAAGGGTTAGGCGTTTTTGACGTTGCACAGATTGTGGACTTCAGCCTTCCTGTATGCAGATAATGCAGAGCATTGCAGTCGCTCTGGAGAACAGCATCATTGAGACAACAGGAAAGCTTTTGGAAAATTCCTGTAGGACGAATTGCCACTTAAATCCCTATGATTATTCCGAAGTTGCCTCTTGCTTTCGTGTCCTGAAAACCCACCTGATTAGCAAGTGCATTCGATAAGGACTTCCTTGTGGGGCCGCTACATGGCTTCAAGTGTGCAGCGTCGACATTTAAGGCCCTTTACTACTCTCCCATTTGTTCTCTTCCTTTTGTTGTGCAGCCCAGAGCTGCTGCGAGACAACAATTACTGTGGCAAGTAGTACAGAAACCGGCTCACCAAGTTGTCTTATTGTGGACGTGGCCAGTAAGCCTTTGTGCCAGTATTGAAGGCCGTTCACAAAAGAGTTGACAAAGGCGCCAGAGCTACGAGACGAGGCGGCAAATATATCAGTGCTTAGAAAGAAACGCTGTGCAGTATGGGATGCAAAGGATGATCACTGCCTTTCTTTCTCATGGACATGTAGTTCCGCGTTTTCTTGCCACACCGCTGGAATCACAAGCTTATGGGAGGCGCATGAGACCGCCATCAGTTTTTTAACGGAGCTTCTTGTCGCGCTACTGTGCCATTCCTTTGCAGCATCCCGTCCGCCCCCTTACAACGCAACTCCGGAAGCTTCGTAGCACACCATATGAAGGTTGCAGGGATGGCAGCCATGAGGAGAGCCGTGGTGACTGAAGAGTCGGACCAAATGCGCATGCTGGTATTGCGGAAATCTGCATAAATTGGAGGAGCATCTGCTGACTTTTGAACCGGTTTGTATGAGGACAAATAGGGAAAGAGGCTTATCGCGCCCTTGTTCGCCTTACCCGGTTACTTCATTCCATACCACTTGGCGTACTTAAATTCAGTAGAGGCGCACGAGCCAGCTATTAGTTCATGCGCGGGAGTTGCTGCATACTGGCGGCCGTTAATTTTTAGTCTCTTGCATGTTTTTTTCGGATTGCCTTGTTATGCCATTCTTTATGGTTTGTATTTTGCAGTTCAAGGTCTTGTTTTTCGCTGTGCGCCTTTGCATGCCTCGGTGTTACTCAAATACTAGAACACACCAAGGACACTTGAATGGGTAAGATTGATCGGCCCTTTGCTGTGTGGCTTCACATGAGGCGTCAATTCATAACGTGCATGCAGGCCGTCGAGTCGCATGCCACACCTAGCGTGCAGTCGGGCGATACTGCAACTCTGCAGTTATTTTTTCGTTGCAACTGATGTGGCCGTCCTCCACATAGAGACAAAACTTATCAGGAAGGCTGAGCATGAATTTGCGGCCGAGAGACCAGATTCCCCTTTCTTTCCATGATCCAAAGGCGAGCCCTAAGAGCTGTTGCACTTGAGTTTGTAAAGCTCTGAAACACACACGGACAATCCTGGAAGTTCCTAAGTACACGGTCTGCAAGTGCAACGAGTTACCCTGGGAAAACTTTTTTGGAGGGACATTGCTACAGTCTCGCTTAGTTCTGCCACGTTGACCCTTTCTTGCCTGCGAGGCAGATAGCTCCTCAACAAGGTGGAAGGAGAAAAAAGTGGACGTTGCGTCGTTGGTGGCATGGCTTTGAACTAAAATGACTACGAGTAAACCGAATTTACTTCGAATCGAGATTGAAGGCCTCTCAGCTGCCCTTTTAACGCCTTTTATTTTGCGATATTGTTCGTGTATTTGTTTATTGTGTGTGGATGTAAAATCACAGGAAAGGCCATGCGCGCAGTGAAGGGCGCATCTTGCCCCAACAAAGCTGCGCTAGACAACCCAGTCAACATAAGGAGTGCCAAGTCACGAAGAAATATTTTGGGGGGGACTAGTGCTCATTAGTAACGCTTAGCAGCAGTTGATCCGTGCTTTGCGACTCTTTGCTCCGGGCCTTTTTCCCTAGGAGGCAGCCCCTTCGTTTGCGTATTTCTATGCATTACACTTGACCAAGAGATCAACACGAAGCAGAGCCAATGCACTCTGGTTTGTTCGGACGAGTCACTAGCCAAAAACGTTGAGGCCTCGCTGCAAGTTGGTCCTAGCTGCGTTAGTGCAACAACGTTTAGGATGTTCCCATGGACTTTAGGAACGAGAAAGACAACAAGAAAAGAGTCGAGGCGCACAGTCTCTCCATAGATAAAATATGCTAAAAGCAGCCAAGAGAATATGTCGAGCGGAAAAAATACTTGCTTGGGGTCCAGCAAGGTTCAAGGGGCGGCCGTAAAGGCTAGGTGAGTTGATTAAAATGCTTAGTGCACGCTCAATGGTGTAGGTAAGTATAATATGTGATTGGAGTGAATTTCATGGTTTTCTGGGATAGCGGATATGACTTAAAAACAATGGGTTAGCGCAAGCATCGTCATCTTCGGCTCGACGACATACTCCTCGAGAAAGGTGGAGATACTGGAGCCTAAGTCACCTAGCATTCAACAGATTCCCATCTGAGGTCTCTTCATGTTTTGACTAACTTAAATTAGGGCTTTGGACAAGAACTTACGCGTATCATCTGCTGTCTCCCTTCGCGCACAGTCAGGTGGACACAGTGGAGCCAAAGGTACTTGGTGTCGGAATGCCCATTAGAGCCCTCTTCAAGTTTTCACTGGCTGAAATGAAGGCTTTTAAAAGAGTTCCTATGTTTAATCTGTTGTCTCCTTCTTCTCAATCTCTAGTGTTTTACTGCGGGCGCGGTGTTACGAGCAGTGCACCAGATTTTCTTCCGTCTGTCGCTATGTCCGCGTCTTTCCGCGATACTTTTCACTTCTCAAGTTGGACAGTTCAACATTTCGTATTTTCTTCAATTTCAAGTTTCATGGTGGAAGCATGTGTTGAATCTATGGACTCAGGGCAACATAATTTTCTGGCATCGGACTGACGTAGTGATCTGAGCATCCTCAGTTACTTGCTCCGGTGATATTTCAAGCACAGAGCTCTCTTGCGGTAAACTTTGTAAGCACACTCTGACATTCGGATTAATTTGGTGCTAAGTTCAGTAGTTGTGGATCCTCGCCTACATTCATTCAAGATCAGCTGGATATAGCAGTGGGAGTGGAACAATTTATCGAATGAGGTTCCGACGAGCCAGATATAGTGATTGAATATGCAACTTCGCCTATAAACAGTTGGGCGTGGGGCATGTAACGGTGAAGAAAGCCAGTGAGCACTAAAATCAAGGGCCCTTGTGCTTACCAGTTCTCAGACAAATGAAACAATGTAATTTACATCTGGCATTGACAAGATTCCACTGCATAAATGTGCCTTAGAGGGCCTCTTGATAGTGCAGTTTTCTTGAAACAATACGCTGGAAATAGAAGGCACCATCAGGCATCCGGAAGGCCGCAGTCCCACAATTCGCTTTTCCTTCCGACGATAGCGCCTACTCTATATTCCAGCCGAATGCATGCCACTTGTACCTTTTCCACACCTCTCTGTAATGGAAAGCCATGTCTGGCTGCTTCGAGCCAGGGCTTCTGCTGCGTATTTGCGCGATAGTAGCTCTAAAGCAACATCATCCGTCATTGACGCACCCAAGTCCCCAGGGACGTTTGCTCTCAAGGCTTTTACCTTCTCATTCATTCCCACAATGGCAAGCCTTATCGGTAGGCCGCACCGTATGCCGAGTGCCCCTTGCATTTCGTTCGTATCCAGCTCTAATGGTACCTTGGCTCATGATAGGATGCAGGACATACTGGTAGCCGCCACTACATTCACTCTTCTGATTCGATCTTGCTAACCCATCGAATGTGCTCATCGCCCATATATCATTTTTGGGCATTATGGACTTAAACTACCATTATTTTGCTCACCTTGTGCACGCAGCATTGCAAAGAATGCACCTAATATAACCGACTCCATTTGTGATTTCCAAGATTTGATTAGAACTGTTGTGTTAATTAGAGGATCTGAGGTTTCTAAGGCTGCTCGAACGGGGCTGTTTTCACTGCGCGTGATCTCGCTTCGTCAACAGCAGCTCCATATGTAAGCTCTACCGATGAGCCTGTTGAGCGTAGAAACCCTAGAAACCCTCAAAAATCTACCCTTCTTGGTATCCAATTAAATTTTCGCAGTTTTCATATCTCAAACAAACCCTTTTGCCTGTTGTTCTCTATTCAATTGTGTCCCCCCCCAACAGCTTGGCTGATGCTTGTTAGGCTGGGATGCCAAGGAGATGACCTGTCCGCAGGAAAGACCGTGCGCATTCATTCTTTCAATCAGAATGTTGTACTTAGTAATTTCGTGGGAACGGGCTTGAAGTTAAGACCAGTTACTTACTGCCGTGCTCAGCATGGAACACACCATATTCCATCGGGCAGAAACGAGATGAAAACGGGGGAAAAGAAACGCATTGTGCACATTAATGAAAATTATCCCAATGTTTTGAAGGCCATGAAGTAAATAAATGCAAAAACGAATCATTCTGCGGCGAGGCCTGAACTTAGTTCAAAGTCAACAACTGTTGGCAGATCATGGCGACTGCAAAGTCATCCGCATCCTGCCGCTGTAGGAATCTAGCATCTTGACAAAACACAGACGTATCTGTGATCTGAGAGGAGTGAGATTGATGTTTAGTCCAGGCCCATTGAAATTAGTGACCCATTGCTCCTACCTTACCCTACATTGCTCGTTACTGTCTGTATCAAGGTTCTTCAAAGAAAGCGCATGCCTTAGAGGTTCTTACACCGTTACAGTGCCATCACTGTAAAAATTTCAATCCGAATTTCACGTTGGTTGCGCGCACTCTTCCGAGGTCTGTGTCTTTTGTCAGCGTTGAGTGGTCCGATTGTCGATTCACGCCAGCGCCTCGCACAGTCTTCCCAGGTTGGCCATTACACTGAGTCTTGTTTTCTTCTCGAGAACTACCATTAACTTGATTTTTTAATCGGCATATTGCGTTCATCAGCTTTTGATAACGCGAACAACCTCCTGCAACTCAGGTTCTGCTCAGATCCGCCGTGTCGGCTGCAGGAATGAAGCTACTCAATTCACCACCACCGCAATGATTCCCTCCGACAAATTTGAGCTCCCAGAATTTGTTGCAGTAGAGTCAGCCGTGTCTGACTCTGAGTCTCTGCGCACTGCTATTCGCAATAAGCAGGCAAAACCTTCTCCAGCCTCGCTTATTGTTCTTCTGGCCATTGTGTTAGGCGTGAATGCGCTTGTATTCCTCATTGCTAAATGCGCATCCAAGCTCAGAAACAAGAAAAGTTCGACAGCTTTCTTAAGAAGGCTAGCCCAGCAAGTGCGACATCGAGCAGGCCACAAATGCGTACCGCAACTTAAGCAATGAGGAACACAAAATATCTCCAGTAGATTCTGGAGTCACGACAGGCCCAACCCGCAGTATTCTATGGCCGTTCGTCCCTAGGATTCTCAATCATCGCATAACCAAAATGCACCGCGCTTGCTTGAACCGACTCGCAGTGCATGTGGCTGTTTGTTTACCCAACGTAGCGCTCAGGTGAATCTTCACGGCACACGCTGGACCGAGAAGGCCACATGCTGCGTTTGCCCACATATGAAGAAGCCTGTGGGATTAGCACTCCAAGCCCAACTGGAGGTGAAACACTTGAAAGAGGTCACGGCGGTGCGGCTGGCGTAAGTGGATGGCAACCAGCAAGTAGCTTCGCTGCAGGGGCGAAGTCAAAGGTGTTGAAGGTGGCGAAAGTAATAAAAACTGCCATTTCGGCTGCTTTTAGCTCTCCTCCCGACTCACCCCTCGAAGAGCTTTATGATTTTCCAAATGTTCTTCCTGGACAGGTTGGTCTTTTGCCATTCTCAAAGATAGAAGGCTGCATCTCGATTCGTTGCTCACTAGATCACTCTGCCTACTAGATATTAAGTATCATCTACTCTCCGCGTTCCGCCTACGAAAAGTGCGCATGGAACACCGTGCGCATTATTGTGGGCTTAGGAATATAGGTGCAAATTTGCAGGCAAAGTCCCAAATGTACGAACTTCTAGGTTTCGTAAGACGACTAGGACAAGAACGCTCCCGCAACCGGAAAAGTGAGATATGGAGATGGCCGCAAATGCGGGCACCATATTGACGACGAAAATATATGAAGAAAACAGTTAAATTAATGACTTTGCGTACTGTTTGCCTTCACTTGCTTGTAGTAATTGTAGCATGTACCGTTGCACTCCTTTTGGTCCTTTTGTAATTGCTTTTTCCACCAACAGAAAAGTTGATGTACAAACTGCAACAGTAGTATTAGTCGGTGGCACGCTGTTGAAACAAGACGAGTACAATCGATTTTTGTCACTGTCCTGAATCTCAAACTTTCAGGGCTTTTCCAGGCAGTATTTTGCGGCGCCTTCTTTGAATTTTTCGTTGTTGAAAGGGTGAGACGAGCGCAGATGCAAGCTCCTGTGTACAGCTAGTTCGATTTTGGCCAATTCCACGTATACACACTTTTTATGTTTCAATTCGTCTGGTGTTCTGTATTTTTGCGCAGGTTTCGTCACCAGGATGGCCAGATGACCAAGTAAGAGGGACAAACATAGTGAATACGACAACACGGCCTCCGTTAGTGTCGAGGGTTTTTCTATTTGCGCGTTTTTCTTCTTTTCCCTGCTCAAACCGTTCCTTGGATTTCCCTCGCCTTGGCACTTCCTTACACTCTTCTCAGGCCTTGAGAACGTTGGCTATGGAATTGGAAGGAGCGCTCTTCACTGCCCTAGATGAACTAGCCGCGCGTCCGGGTATGGCAAGTTGCCCGTCTTGAGCATCTATTTGTTCCCCGCAAAGTGGTGCTGGACGCTTTTAGATCCCCTAATGCAAGCGCAAAGGGATTGGTAATTGGCTGCCGAGGCTCGGCTGCGGGAATGGTAATATGCGGTCAACATTTTCCACGTTTTGTCTTGCTTTGTACTGTGTACGTACAGCACAGAGCAAGTCTGAGGCCACACTGACACTATCCTGTAATGATGATGGCATTACATATGGTAATGTATTCGTTGAAGTCTCTGGTACGCCTTCTCTATCAAAAAGCTGAAAGGTCCAAACCATCAGTGACCAGAAAGTAGAAATGTAAGGTCAACAGAGGGACTACGGCGTTTCTTAATCAAACTGCAAACATTTGATTTGCCTGTTCCTGGAGAGCCGAAAATCTAAAACTCATTTGCACAATTTACTTTTCTGCAGCGTTTCGCCCGCCTCCTTACAGCGATGACACATAGAACTTCCAGCACTTCAAGTTGAGCTTCTTCAGAGATGGGGGCTGAGAAAATACAGCGAGTTCTGGAGGATGGAGAGCTAGATCTGTGAGGTTGGGGAGTTGAACGTATTGCTATTTCGCCGTGAGCTTCCGAAGGCTTGAAAGAGAGGCTCACTCTACCGTATATTAGTGTGCTACGGTCGTCCACGCCGCCATGCGCCACGGAATTCATACACGTTGAGCGAGGCTGGCGGACCTCGAAGTAATATCTGTGCTGCAGTTCACTCGAGACGCCTTTGGATTTTCGTCTCTTGCAGATGCCATTCGCGTGTTTTTTCTTGGCCGCAGCACCTGACGCTCTGTGCGTTGCCCGCAATTTGCTATGCAGTTTTGTCTCGCCTTTTCTTCTCGAGGCATTTTCGATGCAGTTCAACACGCAAATAGACAGTGGAATGGCATTTTGAAACAGACATTAGAGATGCAGTTGACTGTGCGTTTACCCCAAGGAAACGAATAGGCAACTTGATTCCTCTCTGTCAACTTGAGGTAAACGCGCAACTAGGGATGCAGCTGATTATGTGATTACCTCAAGAAAACCAATGCGCAGCATGCTTCCTACAGTATGTGGTTTCGCTGAAGCCTGGGAAGGGCACCTGAAGCCACTGACGAGTGCTGAACTGAACACCAGAAACATTATACCTAATGCATAAATTAATGCTTGAGGTTAGAACCTTGTATAGCAGGCAGCTCTCAGAATCAAAACGGTTCCTTGTGTAGATTTCGTATGCCTTTGTAAATGCTAAATCGAAAAGACAGTTGTTATGAATCTCTGTATCCGTTTCCGCGTGGAAAGCAAAAGGACTCTCTGTCAATACTGGCGCGTTTGTGCCTGCATGATCAAGACAAAGTACAATGCGGGCTGATGGAAGAAGCTGCAAAATTTTTACTGCATAGATGTACATCGCTTAATGCGCGTTCCACGATGGGTGACCAGCATCATGCTGTCAAGACTTCAGAAATTTTCGATTGATTCGAGTCGGCAGCCATCTTCTCGCGTTTACCTTATTTTTGTTATCTCCATGGCTATTCCAGGGGGCTTTTTTGCGCGATCGTCGTTGCTGTTTGTTGCTTGTCTCTTGCAAAATCCTCTTCGAAGTTTTCACTGTAAACTGTCGTAAAATTTCCTCTAAATTTCGCAGTATTTTGTGCATAAGAACGCATGCATGCAGTGCAGGCTCGCTGTTACTTTTTCGTGGCTGCTTAACACATTTCTTTATTCCCAGCTTAGTGCCAACTCTGAATACTTCAGTGCGGACTCGATGTCAAAGTAGAGCTATATGCATTTGGTACGTTCGCGCAAAAGGTCGTGCAATTCGCGTATCGTCAAAGCGTAACAAATTGCTGAGGACGCGGTAGTGCATGATACAGGCTCCAGGGTGGTGGAAGGCTCCTATGTGTGCCGGCTTTGCAAGTTAGGCGTGCGTCTGGACCGTTGCTACGGCGCCGGTTTCGTGCTACCGAAAGCGAAGCAGCGGCGCAAATCGATGTAGTGGCTAGAGAAGAGAATTTCAGTATGTTGTGCCGTTATCTTTTTATAGACTTCTGTAAATGCAGTGAAATGGCGTAAGCCTTAGCGAGGAAGGTCACTACTCTTGGATAAGTCCAAAGGCACGTCAGGCGCTAATCAACAAGCAAAGTCGGGCCAAAAGATTCCGATTTTCAGCATCCATACGTGCAAAAAACAAAGAAGTTGAAACCCTTAGCTGTTTACTGCGTAGGGTGCATAATGGCAACCAAATTTTGAAGTGAGAGACTGGATCCTGTCTGGCGGAGAAGGCGAAGCTTTTAGAGTAAATGACTCACAGGTAGTGAAATGCGCACGCTTAGAAAAGGAAAAGGAGATGAAAATGCGAAAATTATGCCTTTCCCCTCCCGATTGCCACTGACGCGGCAGACAAAGCATCAGGGTGCCTTGCGTCCCGAAGCTTGCTCGTTCTTCTTGCTCATGGCTCAATTTGCTAGACTTGACAGACCGCGAAGCTTGCTCGTTCTCTTCGCTCATGGCTCAATGCGCTGGAGTTGACAGACTGCGATTCCCGCTATTAGTTGCTCCAAACGTGAAGTGATATCTTGTAGGGTTCACACACGAGAGGCTGAATTTTCTTTTGGGGCTCGCCTACTCTGTGGTGCCAAGTAAGTACGTGTTAGCACTGGACGTACTTGCAAACGTCCCAACTCAGCAGAGCTAGAGGTGTCCCAATCACACTGCACTGGTCATAGTGTGCTTTAGACAGTTTTAAGCCTGTTAGCACTTCAGTTCAGGTTCCTGCTCTACGCTTGGTAGTTTTGCAACAAAAAGCAACGTACAACCGTTAGATTCTCCGGGGCCTGCATTTCATAGTACTGTAATGCTGCGCAGAAACAAAGTCGAACTTTTGTAAGACTCAGTATCGTTAGTATGCCCGGTCAATTAGAAAAGAATCAACTGGGAAAACCCGTTCCTTGTTGCTAACTACGCCTAAGGCCCTCTCCTGATAGATCAGGGCATGGTGCTGGCACTGTCACTGAGGCAGCCCGCAGTGCCACAGGCACAGGAAGGCATCGGCGGTCGCTCAGGACCGTACACAAAACAGCATTATTATTTGAAGCACTTTATCAAGGGTTTGCGGGCGACAATACGCAAACAAAAAAAATGCCCAACCTTCAGTGTGCTAAGGGCGACAATGTATTGCGCCTCTACTCTCCATTCACATCTGGCTTAGGATTTATGTAACGCTTTGCGCTCCTCACCGCAAGATGTCTGGAATCTTTAGGGACAAAGACACTGCCTTGTCCTGTCCCTCAGTTACAGGATGTGGAGAGTCTCTATCCCAAGATTATTGACCAGGTTCTGGATCTATTTGACTGCAACTGTCTAGTTCTATTTCTGACAAAAGAAAACGAATGCATTGTCGTTGTTCTATTTGGATATACAGTTTAGGCTGCAGAACTTGGTATGTCAAGTCCATATTCCTTCATTGGATCTAATTCTTTAGCAAAAACGTCTTTTACAGAGCTCAAAAATAGGTGATATTGTTAGAGCAGCTCTGAATAACCTAGAATGGAACTTTTATCAGTGTCTACTGGCTCATGGGGAAAACATGAGGGCTGTTCATGCAAACACTCGGGCTTGCATTTGGCGCTACCTCAGTCCCAGTTATTTGTAACTCACACTATCAGCTCTTAGTAAAATCGTATAAATTTCCATTCGGCTTTGTGATCTCATGCATTCAATTGCAGGAAATCACAGGAAGTGCAAAGCATCATGCCTAAAAGTCCGCAGTGATGGGGCACCCTGCAAATTGCACTGTGGCAGTCAAAATTTCCATTGATAGCGAATGAAATTTGCATGAGGTGGTATCCCTGTCTCAGAAAAAACATGCCGCAAATTCTGCAAATCTGTAAACTGTGAGAACACATGCATAGCAGTGAGCTCGGCTCGAGGAGTGCAACAACTGGAAACAATGTCAGTAAAATGAACTAAAGTAAAGTCCTTTCTACATATAAGAAACATTTACGCAGATATTCTGAAGGCCTCGAGTCCACTCAGCAATTGCTCATCCTAGAGGACCCCCATGCTCGCGCTGCTGTTTCCCGCGTTCACATATAAAAACGGAAGAAATAGCCAAAACTATTCTTTGAAGTAAACAAACAGTAATTAAATAATTGGAAAGGTGAAATATGATATGAACAAGTGTGCATTCAGCAGCTCCGCTTGTTACAGAGCACTGTACACTTTCTACTGCTCGCAAGCATACACTCTCCTGCCCAACACGCAGCGGATTAAAACGCTGAATTGAATAAAGTGTTTGACCTTGAAGGACTCTCAGCGTTGTAAGCCACAAACGTAGAGCTGGACGTCCGTAGCAACATCTGGTTAAATGGCGCGAACAAAGCCTCCACCAGAGCCTCTACTGATCCCGAAAACTTATTTCCAAGAATAGCACTCGTAGCAGGCCATACAATCTGCAGATCGTTTCCAGGTGCACGTGCAGTTCAGAAGCCGTTGCAGCGGTGCGAGGGCAACAAGCTGTACATCTGGCCCAAAGGCTGCATTTTTACTACTCTAAGGAACTTTCTACCAACTATTCAGGACAGCTTCACGGAATTCTGCTAGAAAGACAGGCATCTACGTGCAGTAATACCCCATTTCAGTGATGCCCTACCATCCACCGAGTGATAGCCACGCCGAAAGTATATGGCTCAGTCGGGTGTTCTTTCTCCGTACCTAAATTACAGTGGGATGAGGAGAGCTTCCTCTCCGAGTTTGAATGCAGCGAGCTTGTTCACTGCATTCAAGCTTGCATAGAACGTGGCATTCTGGCGCTCCACCAATGTTCATTCCCTGCTTGAAACAGAATATTAGAATAAAGCTTTAGAATTTGCTCACAGTGAATGTTTCGGTTGAAGGAAAAGAAGCTATGTTTTTAGTCGAAGCGAAAGCTCATCAGTGGAGCGCTTGTCCCACAGCATCTGGAGATCATGCACCCTGACTGGAAGCGTCTTTGAACAAAGCGACCTGAAGTTAAGCATCGCTTCAGTAGAACAATTAAGTTCGAGATAATGTCTTTGCTATATCAATCTATTTCTGAGTTATGTGGTCCGTAAAAGTCACAGCGACCCTACGGTGCTCGAACTGCAGTATCTGTGTAGCCCACTTTTTTGCGCACGCACTAAAATGGTGACCTCTAGAGGAAATTACACCGAAGGAACACAGACAGCTTATGACTAGTAAAAACCAATGACAATTTATACGCGAGATAGCATGCAGCGACCAGGAGTGTTCGTTAATATCCTCAAGTTAGGCCTGGCGATGACGCGAGCGAGGCACAGACCCAAGGTGGTTAGTCAGAAGTGTGATTCTCTGCTTTTCAAGAATATTCCATAGACAGACTTGAGGGGTAACTGATGATTGATTATTTGATGCTGTTTCATGAGATATTTGTCGAAGGTAGAGAATTCGTTAGAAGTACACCTAGTTCGTTCTCAGGGAAGTTACTAGTAGTAGCAGAGAGCCCTGTTCACTACACCGAAGGTGCGTTTGGGAACACTCAGTTGACATCCTGGGAGACGTTTTCAACCTGAAACGAAAAGAAACCTCATTGTAGAACATAAGCCAAGCAAGAAGAGAAAATGACAACGGAAATATGCGCGGTGAACGGCCAGAGTACAAAAGTGAGCGCTCGAAGAAGAGGTTCACGTTGGCTTGTGATAAGTGGAAGATGTTCCTAAATCCGTAGTCCTAAAGAGTCGGCGGGGTACAAAAACCCAGTTAACGGGCCTTTTCCTTAGCTGCAATTGCATTTAAATTGCCTAGAAATTTCGGCAACCCTGAGTAGTCTGCACGAAGTGCTCATACATGGTGTAGAGAGACTCGTTCTCACACTCCAGGCAGATAAACTCTGGAAGCAAGGTACTTGGTGTCCCATCCATTGGCTTACAGCAACATCCAAAACCAAACTTTTCAAAATTAGGCACAATATTCAGCAGCTTATCTAGTAACATAAGGGCTGAATTGTACCAAGTTCCGTTCAAATTAGAAACCTGCTGCACTTGAAGTTATCGGACGCCGTCGATGTGCTGTACCCACTGCACATCGATGACTTCCAATAACCCCACGTTCGCCTGCTCCAGGATGTGCCACCTGAAGTCCTCGAATCATTATGATCCAACTGATTATTCATTGCCTCTTTATCTGTTTGCTGTCCTTACGCGTGCAACGTTTCATTGAACGCCATCTTGTGTGGGGGCCTCCTCAGTGGGCTGATGGGTCAACGTGGTTGCTTCGAAATGACTACAGGCGTGCACTCTGAGAATATCAATGCTTCGGCTAGCACCTCTTTTGGGTCAGTCTTGCTAGATTCTGGGATGCCGCTTGGCGCCCAAAGAAATCAGCTAAGGGCAAGAACACTAAACCTTCTTTCTAGCCCGCTGTCTTTCCTGCTGCACCTGAGCGCCCTGGTATTCCTCATTACTCACTGCGCGCTTCACATTAAGGCTAGGAAGGAATTAGAGGTTTCGCGTAGGAGGCTCTCCGACCAAGTAAGGCTTTTGCTACAAGCGCGCCTCAACAGTAGTCCATCCTTGGCAGCCTTCCGAACAACGAAGAATAGACCTATCTGTATTTGACAGCTAGTTGTCGTTTCATTCTTTTTATTTTCCGAACATACCAATGTGCGCCTTGTGGATGAGCGGACTTGTGGGATTTTGCGTCTCCCCTTTCGCTAGCGCGTGCAACCTACAGGCTCCAATGATCCTTCCACCTTTCCAACGAGTGGGAATGAGGGAGTTGGTTTGCCGTCATATGAAGAGGCGTGCACTTATCACGGCCAGAGCAGCATTGGCACTGCAGAGAACGCAGGAGGTGGACTTCGCACACCGGCAGCAGATGAACTACCCACATATGAAGAGGCGTGTGGCAACGCAACCAAAGGCAGCCATAATTGTGAAAAGCCTGCAAGAAGCCAGGATGCAACAGTGCGACCAGTTTCACTGCCTTCGTATGAAGAAGCGTGTTGCATTCAAACTCAACGCACAGATGAAAGTGAACAAAGCGGAAGAAGCGAGCATGCTGAAGCGGGAGCAAGTGGGAAAACCGGTCGAAGTGCACCAAGGGTAAGACATAGAGCCCGAGAAGCGCTTTCAAATGCGCGGAGCGCTCTCACTTCTATTTTTCGTGAAGGTCGTGACAGTCATAGGAAAATTGACGAGGTCCCGCCATCAGCCCCGCTGCCTGGTCCACTGCGCTTCAACTTTCCACTTCTGCAAGATGAATGGGTACTTCTCCTGCTTAGGCTAAGTTTAATGGTTGCAGTTGATTCTGTGTCATTCTATACTGTTTTGTCGCAATCAGGGATGCTGGCCACATACCTTTGCCTATCCAGTACATTTTGCATCCAAAGTAGGGGCGCAGGCATTTCAGTCTGACTTGCGTTGGCTTGCAGGCAAAATATGTCTTGAGGGAGATCTTGTGGTTTATTCAAAATTTGTCTACAGAGCATACTGTAAGACGGCAAAGTGAGCCTTTCAAAGAGTGGAGGCCGCGCGTAATCTGTAAACAGTGAATCTCACTGTGCAAGCTCCTAAAGATTTTTGAGTTCCTTTCTGCAGCATTTTCGACTGAAATGCCGGCGAAACATGCCCCTTTTCTCGGTGCAGTGGTCTATATCGAAGCATTTTGGCTGATGCATGAACAATACCTTTCGAAACATGTTCTTAAATTAGAGAACAGCCATGCACCCGCTGCCTGGTTTATGGGAAAACGAGCCTTAAAATAAGCAACATGAAGATGGCGCCGCAGCTTTTTTCCAATGTGACACCTCAGAACAGTTCAAGACAGTAATGCTGGGGTTACTTTTTAATATTACCATTGTCGAAGAGGTGAGATGACCGTATACATGTTTCCCACTGCCTAGAGACCTCGGTTCAGTGAAATATGGAGCGGCGTGTTCCATTGGTGGCTCCTCATGTTTGCTTGCATGTTTTTTTTTTGCAGTGTTCGCTTGAAGGCTGGCCAAACATGCACGTACGTTCCTTCAGCGGAACATCACACCGTGAATAATATCGACACGTCCGTCATCCTTATTCCTTCCTTTTCCATAGCTTGTTGTGCTCTCAGTCCCAATGGTTCGATACTTTTGCTCTGCCTTTCCTAGGCCATTCAACTCTTTGCAGAGAGATTGGAATCCTGCGTCCTTAATACAGCCTCTGGACTATCAATGGATCGATGTACGGCGAACTGCCTTTGACTGATTTCAAGCATTTGTTCTCTCATTGGTTCAATCCCTCCATTTTCCCGAGTGCATAACTCATCGTAATGCATGGCAACCAGCGTATGCTCAGTTTGTATCTTTGGAATGTTATACTTGTGCTGAGTTGCTGGGTGTACAGTACTGCATGAGCATGTGCATACGCTCGAGATCACCTCTTCTTCTGGAGGCCGTGAGCAAGGACGTATCGTGCTGCGCATGACAGGCAAGCCTCTCTGTATGTTTTTGCATATCCTAAGCTCCCTTGCTGGAGAGGGTTGGGCAAACACAGGATAGCATGAGCTTTTCGGAGAGGCGTAGAGTAGAAATACTTTATGTAGTAGTGGCAAGTGAACAAACTGCAAGCATGCAACACAGGCAAGGGACGAGCTGAAGAAATTAAGTCCCTGCCTTCCCCATAGAAACATTGGAACACTGCTCTTTCACGCCAAAATTTGCTGTTTTTTTTGAAGTGCTGTTTTTCTGCAGTACTTCGCGCGCCTGCCTACTTTGACAGCAGTTAGATCTTCAAGTGCTTCTCCTGGGGCCCTCAGTGAAAAGAGAAATCGGACCGAGCAACAGAGAAGAGCCTGCTCGGAAGAACTGCGTCCTCTGCGTGGTGGGTTTTGCGCAACATCCTGCTTCTTTCATCTCCTATGCAAGCGGGTGAATCCAGCAACTGAGTGCTCTTCTGTTCATCTGGACGACACCACTCTACAGTGAGGTGTAAACGCAGGTAGGGAGAGAAAATCGTAAGAGCTACCTGAAGATGAATGACTTTGCGAGGCTTTTTTGTAAATTTCGTCTATTTTGACTCGCATCCTTCGTGGTTATTGCCTCGGTTAGAGCCTATACCATTCTGCTCTTTGCACTCACGCCCTTGCACCACTCGTTGCAGCTGAAGCAAGAAAGAAGGCATCACAGAGGTCTGTTGCAAAAACAAGTCTCCTCTGTAGATAGCGCGTGAATGCAGACTGACAATAAACACTTTGCAGTAAGCTGCAATTCATGTCTTTGAAACTCGTGGCCGAAGTTTCGTGGAAAACCACACTCCGCGCGCAACGGTGTGATAATGTGAATTTCGGCTGCCATTAGAGCAATTGGTGCTTGTTTTCCAACTCAGCTCAGCCGAGAAAATGCAAACTGAGTGTTTATTACTCATGGACCAGCGATCCCCTTGCCCATATTTGCAAATGCCCAAATTTTAAACCCAGGGAACTAGAAAGCTTTACTCTGAAGCTGTGAAGTGCAGCCCTTTTTATGAGGGTGGCATCCTGTACGACACCGGTTCAGCCGCTTTGAGACTGATCAAATTTTGATATAACTGGCGTGGCTGTCTGGAAAGGAGATCACTAGACGAAAATACACAACGAGCTTTTAGCCTGTGCTGACTGAAGCTCCTTGTGAGGTGAGTTTGCAGTTGACCTCACCATTTCGTCTCCACTTTGCCCCATCAGGTCTGTGGTACATTACGGACCTTTGTCTCACTTAACCTTGAAAGTACACTACTTTCTCTGGACTTGGAGGCTTTGCTGGGCTGGACAACCCAGTATTGCCCACAAAGGGGCTCCCAGCCGGCCGGACGACTGGAACAATACTCTCTCTGGATTTGGAGGCTTTGGTGAGTTGGACAACTCAGTATCGCCTGCAAAGAAGCTCCGAACTGGCCAGACGACTGGAAACCTCACTGCAATAAGTAAAAAAGGAATGTCCACAACTAAGCGCCCAAGCGACTGCACAAGGTCAAATGATCGCCATATATGGGGCGCTTCGAATCATTTTTGAAACTGCACAACTTTACAAATTTGATGGAAGACAAAGTGAACGTGGCATTCTTTCAGAATCAAGGAATCCATGGAGGCTGATACAGTGTTGCAGAGTATGCTACTGTAATCACTGTGACAACGTGGCAGTAGGCTGTGTAGCTTAGTTCCCAGATTGTGATAAAGTAGATGTGTACAGCAGAACTCTAAAGTGGCTAGCTCCTCAGAGCAAAGCATCCACTGCCGTAGTCTCTGAGCGCTTAGATTACATGCGTGCTACGCACAGGAAGGCAGCAACGAAGCCATTTCATCGACCTACGCTGCTTGGTGAAACGGGCTCTATTGTTCTGGAAGCCCTGCTTAGCTCATCGCATTTTCCCCGAAGAGTAGCCGAGAGCATGTTGAGGTCCACACAAAGAGCATCCACACTGAAAAGCAGTGGAATCACCATTCATCTCCAAACCAACATCAGAGTTGCTTTCGCCTTTTGCTGGATCTTCTTGTCTGTTCTATTACTATCTTTTTCCACTACGTACAAAGCCTCTGTTATTCTTTCCTTTTCTTCGCATGCGCGGGCCCGCCTTTGGGACTGCGTATATTGGGTGTGGGGCCATTTAGAAGAGCCTTCTCGACGTTGCATGCTGTCCACTAGTTTGTTTTCCAAATTTTCTTCTGTTGCAATTGAGAAGCAAAATGATCAACACAGCTGCTACATGAAAGAGTCTCATTACCCTTGCCATTTCCCCGTGTTTGTAAACCCTTGCCACTTTGGAGCTCGCCCGTGTTGCTCCCACTCTTGTTCGTTGACAGTTGACTGGGGAAAAGCTAGACTCTGCAGTGATTTGACGTTTCTCTCTGCTGCAGCGGCTGTGGCACCAGCGCCACTGCAGTTGCTTTCTCGCCGCTGCAGCTTCAACCGCATCCATTGCTGCTTCTGCCGCAGCTGCAGCAGCTGCCACAGGATTGAATGAGTGCTGCGGCGTTTTCTGATTATTTTCCCTTGCCGAGCTGCTCATACAGCCCACGTTGTGTGCGGCCTCGCTTGGCGCCTTCGCTGTGGCAATGGCGGGGCCCTCGGTCGGCGTGGGCCACGTGCTATGCTGCATCTGTGGAGCTGTGACTCCCCCCCACCCGCGCAATAAGTGTTTGTCATGCCTCCAAGACGAAATTGACCTGAGCAGCAGAGTCTGTCGCACCTTCGTCGTAGACAGATGCAGACAGTGCGGCCGCTTCAAAGATAGCCAAGGCAAATGGCTGTCTTGTGAGCTTGAGTCGCGGTATGTGTATCTGCTCATGATCTCAGCGTACACCTCAACCTTAGCGCACACACCAGCTGCTGCGTGGAGGACTGGCTCCTTAGATGGGATTGTGTGACTTCTGCACCTCCTTTTCTCCCCGCTGGCTGCCTCCGAGCTGCTCTTAAATGTACACGCGCTACTGCGCTTTATGCTTGTCGTGTTATGCGTGTCGTGCTGCCACTACTGCTGCGTTAGTCTGCGCTGTTTTTTGTGGTTACGGCGCTGGTGCTGCTGTTGCTGCTTCCTTTGAACTCAGGGAGCTCCTAGCTCTTTGCCTCAAGCGAATTCGCGGCCTGAAGAGCCTCTCCCGCATATCGGACTGCCGCTGGCTCTACTCGGAGCCACACAGCAACAAATTGTTGCTGCGTCTCACCGCAAGAGCGGACGTGCTAGAGGGCAAGGCGGAGGTAGAACAGTCATTCAATGTTTCGGGGCTAGTTCACAACATGCAATGCGACGAATGCAAGCAGGTCAGCAGCCCCAAGCAAGCGCACAAAAGCTTGATCTCAAAGACTGCACGGAGTATTCACTGCTTGTCTCTACGCCGTCGCCGCCCTCCAGCTGATTCTCTCTCTCGTAGCTTATTCAGACAGTTAGATTAGGTTTAAGGAGAGACCCTGCGGACTAAGCGCGTGAGGTCCGTTGTACATTGTTGCGTTGGGGAAAACTGGTACTAGGATTAGCTAGACCGACTGGATCCAAAGCGGCTAAGGTTTCTTTCTTCTGCGCCTTAAGAGCTTAAAATTTCTGGGCCTTAGAATGAATATGATCGCAGTGCTCAAAATACTGCCTACTAGGCAGTTGCGGGGATGTGGAAACGGATTGAGAGCTTAGGCGCTAGCATGGGGCAGCGGTGACAGCGGCTCCTGCAGCAGTTCTTTTGAAAGAAAGGCGCACTTGAGACCTCTGTCTTTTACGTTACGTTTTCATTTGGCGTTGTTCTCTGCCATTTAGTGTTTCTTCCAACACATCCATGTACTACTTTCCGTTTTTTCAGGCCTTCACGCCGCATGCAGGTTGGGGCGCGCGGGTGCAGGTGCGACAACGCTGCGACCACAAGCGGACGTTTTTATTCTTGGAGCAGCTCCTGCTGCAGCAGCAGCACTTGCTGCAGAAGCTCCTGAGGGTTGTACAGCGAAGAGATGGCCTGGATTTTTATTTTCCGAATAAACAAGCGGCAGCATCTTTTGTATCCTTTTGCAGCAGCAGGCTGCCTTGCAGCAGCCGCAGCAGCAAGCAGCTCATATCTCACGACTGCAACAGTAACACGTATTTCTACAAGCACACGGTGTACGTGGAGCTTCCTGCCATCTGCCGCGACGACTTGGTCTACATTCCCGCCAAGAAGGCCCAGGATTCCTTTGGGGGCTTTCCTTCGCTCTCGCTGTGCACAAGAGTATCGTCCACACTGCACCTGACGGACCCTTTTTCTGGAAGGCACCTCGACATGGCTGCCGATGTTTATTTCAGGGACACGTTTAAACCCATATGTACCCGCAAGCATCTCTCACACTTCCTTATTGTTGCCGTTACACCACTGCAGCAAACGCAGCAGAAGCAGCCGCAGCAGAAGCAGCAGCATGGAAGAAGACACCAGAGGCAGCAGAACAAGCAGCAGCAGCAGCAGGAAGCTGCTGCGGGGGACGATGCGATGACAGTAGACACAAGTGCAGAAGCAGGAGGAGCGGGGACTGGGCGGACCCTTGACTCAGCGACGAAGAGCAGCAGCAGCGGCAGCAGCAATTTGGTGGAGGTTGAGCTGCTGCGTTGTAGTGCCAGCGGCGTTCCTGAAGGGGAACCGTTAACGACAGTGAGCCATTTGGGGGCCTTGTTACACGCAGGAGACTTTGCTGCGGGCTATGACTTGCAGCGAATCAATTTGTCAGGTTTCGTTGACGACTGCCTAGATCGGGACTTACACTGGTCCACCAGCAGCAGCAGCAGCAGCGGCGGCTGTGGGCAGCAGGAAGGTCTCGCTGGGGCCCCTTGGCCTGTGATGCTTGTGAAGAGACACTACCCCTTCCGAAAGACGGGAAGGAGGCAGTGGGTGTTGCGGACACTGCAGAAGCATGAAGAGGACGGCACGGGAATAGACGAAGACGGGGAAGTCGTGGGGGCCCCTCAGGGGCCCGAGGGCAGCGCTGAGGGGACTCCCCTCAGAGTACACGGCATGCACAGCCGGAAGAGAAGGGGGGCCTCTCAGCGTCGTGGTGCTGCTGCAGCAGAAGACGAAGATATGGAAGAGTTCCGGAAGGACCTTGAGGACGATGCAGAGCTGCGGAAGCAAGTACTGTTGTACAAGGACCCGCGAATCAGCTACACCAAAGCGACAGGTGCAGCGAAGATACGCGTCGGCAGCAGCAGCACCAGCAGCAAACAGCAGCAGGGGCTGAAGCGACGGGAAGCCAACAAAGCGAGGAAACTGGCTGAGGCGCATGACAGAGCGCGGCAGGAGCAGCAGCAAGAGCGGGAGGGGGATGAGGGAGACAGTGCCCAGTCTGACAGTGAGCCAGACGCAGGATCGGGGCCTATCATAGACATCAGTGAACTTCTGGAGGGTCTGTCTCTAGAAGATTTAGAGCCCGTAAAACTGGGCCAGGGGAACATTCTCCGTAGCGCAGACCAGGGGCCCCAACCCCCTAGTTACGAAGAGGACACTTTGTGAATCGCTCTTTCAGCACCCGTACCTAGCTCGCCAGCAGGCGAGATCAGCAATGTTGCACGGACCTGGGCCGGGAAGGCCTTTTGCCAGGCTGTGCCTACAGTGGATTAGCTAGCGAGCGGGTTAGCTAGCTGCGTAGCTAGCTGGGCAGCTAGGTAGCTAGCTCCATGGCGTCCTGGACGCTCGCCACGACACCTTTTCTTTCATGCGTTGCTAGCTGGCACTGGCGCAGAGATGCGTGTTAGACAGCTAACTATGAAAGTAGCAGCTGGAGGGTCCATGCGCTAGCAAAAGTGGGCCGACCACTCGACAGGGTTTGTCTTGGTACTTTACGGTTGTAGATGAGGGACAAAGAGGCTCCAAGCGGAAGGTAGACGGGTCTTTTGACGACGAGTCTTTCGGTCCCGACCATGCGTGCTGAGGCACTGTCCGGCAGTTGCCTGGCTCCCCGTGAGGTGCTGGAACTAGTCGGCCCATTCCTGTTGTAGGAGACTGACTGCTTGTTAGACTGGCTGTTGTGTGGCTGTGAAGTGGTGGAGGTCCAGTGGGCACCACCAGTGGGTGCACTTGTGTTGGTGAAATTCCCAGTCAGACAACAGAAACTGAGGGAATGGTCGCATACATCGCGCATTTTGCTGAATACGGACATCGGGGCTGCTCTTGGTAGGTAGTGCTGCCGCAGCTGCAGCGCTGCATATAATCTCCATTCAATTGATACAGACTTCCACTTGGAGAATGTATACTGGGCGTTCATGCTACTGTTGTGGGGAAAGGTTGGTTACCTCAGTCTAACTCAGGGTGTGGGTCCACTGTCATCGTGCTCCGCGGGAGCCCTTGCTGGCAGAACGGGGGCCAGGCGAGACCAGGAACTGTCCGGTGAGGAGTCTCAGAAACACCGAACTCCCTCCGTTTACTTTTGTATTAAAAGAAGAAAATAGCTTTCCGAGGAATCAGCTGAGGGATCTAGAGCAGCAGCTTCGGAGGGGCCCCTATCTACAGCTGGGGTCCCCGCAAGCCTCGTTGCACTTCTACAGATGTCTTAGAGTTTTTAGTCTCTGGAAACCTTGAAAAGCACTTGAAACTACTTGCCAAAGATTTAGGGAGAAGACCTGATCCGATCTTTGCGTTGGTGGATGCGACAAGCAGATAAAGTAAAAACAGCTGGACTGGCAGCGCTGGCACCAGCAGTATATACACTTGGAGCAACAACAACAACGGCAGAGTCCGTACAAGCATCCGCAAGAATAGTACCACCGGAAGTCACACTTGGGGACAACTCCCCATGACATGCCCCAGCTTTAACCTGCTATTGCTGCTGCCACCGCTGCTAGCGCTCAATAGCTTTACCGTCTCTCGAGCTTCCAGCACTCTCCCACGTGGCTTCAACCAGAGGGCTGCTTGGATCTGCTGCCCTCTTGAAGGCCTTCTTGGAGCTACTTCCGACCCCACACGCCAGCAAGAGCGGCCTCGAAGTGCCGCAGAAGGGACGATAGCAGCATTACCAACGGCACTATTCAAACGGCAGAGAACTCATCACAATGGACAGCCCAGACTACGTGAGCCCATTGCTGCTGCTTCAAGCAACACTGGCCAACCTAGAGAAACGAGCTTGGACAGCAGCAGGAGCGACATCGACACGACGGGCACGGGGATGTCTGCTGCAGCAACAGCACGAGCCGCGCTGCAAGCGCATCCAATATTCCCGTTTACAGAGATGGAGAGTACGCTGCTGCAGTGGTGGGAGTCTGAGAGTCTCTTCGAACCCATGAAACTGACGGAGGAAACAGCACCGGAAAAGGCACAAGCAGCAGAACCACCAAGAGCAGCAACAGAGGAGTGCGCAGGGGGCGTAAAGGTTTTTTGCATGGCTCCCCCCAACTTAACTGGATCGTTGCATGCGGGGCACTTCATGAGTTTGACTATTGAAGACGTTTTGTTTCGTTTTCAAAGACAGAGGGAAGCGAGCACGCACCCACCGCTGGGCCAGCAGCAGAAGCAGCAGAAGCAGCAGCAGAAGCAGCTGCAGCAGCGACAGAGTGAAGAGAGGCAACAGAAAAAAGGCGAGGAGCCGTGGGACGGGACGCCACAGGAGTGGATGAGGAAGCAGCAGCAGAAACAGCAGTCGGAGAAGCTACAGCAGCATGTGCTGCGGTCATTCTGGGTCCCCGGGGTGGACCACGCAGGCATGGGGCTACAGCTTCTGCTTGAGAGGCACCTCAGCAAAAGAAGAAAAAAAGGCCTTTATGTCCCGCGCTGCTGCAGTCACTGTCTCCGCTCCATCGTCAGCAACGCGTTCCTTGAGGGGCGGGGGTTGCAGCTGTACGGGCAGCAGCTGTGCATGAGGGAGCCGCAGCAAACGCGGGAATTATCTTTACGAGGACTTGGCAGTAACAGTTTGATGCAGGAATGCCGCGGCAGCAGCAGCAATGACTCCGGCAGATGCAGCTGCAGCACCCGTGAGTGCGAGCAGCAGCTGGGTCTGCTGCAGCGTTGGCTGCGCATTTGTTGGACGCACATCCAGCGGCAGCAGCGCAGCCTTGGCCTGGGTTGCTGGTGGGCGAGTGCGTGCTGCACCGTTTCTGCTGCTGCAGTCTCGCTGACTCGCCAAGCCTTTGTCTTGCTGCATGAAAGCGGACTCCTGAGGAGGCAGCTGCACCCTCTGCAGGCCCTCAGGGGAAAAGAACACAGACACTTCACAGTCGTTGTTCCCAACGAACTGTTAGAAGTGAAGGAAACCCATCTCACTGACCAGCAGCAGCGGCAGCAACAACAACAGAAAAGCGAAGGAGGTGAAGAGTGCCAAGAAAAGCTGCTAACTTCTTTGCTGCAGGCTGCTAAGTGGGATGGAGGGTTGTTTGTAGAGCTGCCTATTAGTAACGGCTCGTCAGCCACCAACAGCAGCAGTAGCAGCGGTGGCAACGGCAGCGACGACGACGCTAGCATCATCACTAGGAGCAGCTGCAGCAAAGCTAGCAGTAGTAGCAGCAACAGTCGCAGGAGCGGCAGCAGCAACAGCAAAGGCTGCGATGCTACAGAAGAGCTGCAGCGTCTTCTGGTTCCCGTGGGATCTCTGCAAGACTTTCTTCAAGTGTGTGCTGCGGTCACAGACGACTCATCTATTTTCTACCAGCTGAAAGGAAAACAGGTCTGTGTGCCGCTGCTGCAGCGCAGCGTACCTGTGCTGCTGCAGGAAAGAGGAGATAGAAAACATCCGCATGTGGCAGCAGCCAGTCATCACATATCATACTGCACGTGCAGTAGCAGCACCAGCAGCAACGCCAGTACGAGCACCAACTGCCACAGTACAAATGGCTGCAGCAGCAGCAGCATCCAGCCCAATAACGACCGGAGAGACCTGCTTCCTGCGTTTGCTGCTCTTCAGTGGGAAGCCGTCCCAGGAAGAGCACAGCTGGCCGCATGCGTCGCCGCAGCCCTTCGCCATGCTGTGGGGACGAGCCTACAGCAGCAGCAACAGCAGCAAGCTGCAAGAGAGAAAGCCCTGCTAGCTATCTTATTGCTGACAGAGGGCGCGCAGGTACACCTAAGCCGGCAACAGCCGGGTGAGTTCGTTTCCACTTTGAATGGGCAAGCTACAGTCACTAGGGCAAAGCCCCAATGGTTCTTTGCTACTGATCGCGTTGCTCCCCGTGTTGTTCAACTCCTGTGCTCACCTCAGAACAAAACCTTGCAATCGCACGAGCAGCAGGTGCAGCAGGACGCATACTTCACGAGCTCAACATGGTTACAAGGCGTTGGCACTGCCTTGCCCTTACCTCTTCCTCTAACCAGTGCCTCCAACAAAGAAATCGAAAGCAGCAGCAGCAGGGGCGCCAGCAGCACGAACAACGGGAGCAGTAGCGCAACATACACGGATGCAAATGGGCTTGACGTAATCCCAGGACGGTATTTCCCGGAGCTGCTGCAGCAGCTGCAGTCAGACCGCACTTGGTGTATCAGCAGACAAGGCTGGTGGGGGGTTCCTGTCCCAGCATACCTTGTTCGCTTCAAGAACCAGCAGCAGCACCAGCACCTGCAGCAACAGCAGGAACAGGAAGTGCCTCTCTGTCAGCGAATTGTTGCAGCTGCAAGGGTCCTCGACCGCTGCCATTCGCAGGCAGCTCTGGGGACTTCTAAGGGCAAACGTGGCTCTTCGTGCAGCCAAATAAGAGCGAACCTCTTCGAAGCATACTCAGCTGCACTTCACGAACTGCAGCAAAGGCAGGAGCAGGAACAGCTGCAGCAACAGTCGGGACTGCAAAAGACAGAGGGACTTGATGCAGCATCTGCTTCGCGTGCATCTTTGCCTCAGTTGGGCCCCTGCTGCTGCTCACAAAACGCAGGGCCGGGGCCAGGAGCAGCAGGGGATGCGTCGACAGGGAAGGAGTTTGCGGTGGCCGCACTCGACGAAGCCACTGCGAGGCGCAAGGCTGTCGCTTTTATTCGGCAGCAACAACGGCAGCAGCAAAAGCAGCACATGCAGCAGCACGTGCAGCACGCGACAGAATTCGAAATCCTGGAGGACACAGACGTCCTGGACACGTGGTTTTCCTCCGCTTTGTGGCCACTCACATCCCTCTTCCACGCGGAGGAGACATTTTCCAAACGCTATGGGGCAGCTACATCCGGAAAACAGACTCAAGAGCAGCAGCAGCAGCCGCTGAAGCAGCAGCAGCGAGAGTATCCAAAAGCCCAGGAAAGCGGGCGCGTCTCCCATGCGGACAGTGCATTGTTTGATTATCAAAAGCAACAGCAGCGACTCCAGGAGGGTCTTGAGAACTCCTCTAGTTTTTTGTTCCCACGCCTTTACCCTTATTCATGTTTGGTGACTGGGCACGACATTCTTCCCTTTTGGGTGGCTCGACAGCTGCTCCTGTCTGTAGCCTTGTGCGGCGTGCTGCCTTTGTCAAGAGTGGTGCTGCATCCTCTCCTTACAGATATGCGGGGTCACAAACTTAGCAAGTCTAAAGGGAACGCGCCCAAGACGCAAATGGACCAGTGGATCACTCAGTATGGGGCCGACGCCCTCAGGTTTGGCACCACCCGCACAGTCACTTGAATTTTTTCAAAACCACTTGGCACTGCTCCAGCAGAAAAACACTTACAGCGTATCTACTGCAAGGGCTCCATTACAGAGTGCTGCTGGGGCTTATCCCTGCGCGTTTCGATCTCTTTCCTCTTGTTTGCCGTCTCTGCCGCAGAATGTCTTTACTGGCTTGCTGTGGTGCCCGTCGACTGTCTTCGATTGACGCATGTAAAGTGCAGCGAGCTTCAAGGGGCCTCACCAAGATATGGAATGGCGCCAGGTGCCTCGATGAACCCCAACTGGTGTTTCTCCTCTACTCTCAGGTTATTTATTGCCTTCCGTTGTTGCCTCTCTTTCGGTTGCTCGTAGCAGCTCTTTATTAGCGCCTACCCTGTGGCTTTTGCCACTTTGCTTGTTTCTAGACGCTGCTCTTATTTTCGTGTGCTGCATATGTCGCGTGCTGCTATGGTCGCCTTCTTACTCCAATGCCTCTGTACGTCTTAGATAATTCGGAGCCTGCAGCGTGTGCATGTCTCTACTTCTTGTTTGCTGCCTTGCGCTCCGAAGGTTGCTACAGCTGTTAAGGGAAAGATTGCAGGCTTGCGAGAGCTGCGCGGCTGAAGCGTCGCAAGGGCTGGGGTGTACCTCCACTTACTCAGCTCGGCTTTCTCTGCCGCAGCGGTCTGCTCTCAGGTGCCTGACTTTTCGGCACATGAACGCACACCTTTGTTCAGTATAGCTGCTAACGTAGCTTCAGTCATGGGTGTTGCTGCATGCGCGATTGATGCTATCGCAGCCATTCCCGTTGGAAGCAGCTGGGAAACTTGTGCCTGCACCGTGCTACAACGGTTGGTGCTCGCAGCGAAGCAATTTGCCTTCCGTTTGTTGTGCTATCCTGTATTCGCTCTGCAGCAGCACTAGCCGGATGTGCGATGATGTCTACTCACATCTCCAAGGAGGGCACGTCGCTGCTGCCGCTGCGCGGTTTTGGGAGTTTTGGGAGGACTTGTCAGACTGGATTCTGCCTGCTGCTCAGACGGAAATGAAACTGGCTGACACGCTGTGTAAATCTCACCACGGCAGCTCAGAGCAACAGCAGCGGCAACGTATTCAGCAACAGCACCCGCAAGAGGAAGAAGACAGATTGCGGGCGCGAGGGCGCCTGTGGCCAGCAGTGCTGGGGCGTATATATCACGACACTGTGCGGGCACTGCATCCATTTGCTCCGTTCATTTCTGAAGCGATCTACTTGGCGCTGTTTAGCATTGTCCCCAAGTCTGA
The DNA here is from genome assembly GCF_000499545.2 of Eimeria tenella. Lineage (NCBI taxonomy): Eukaryota > Apicomplexa > Conoidasida > Eucoccidiorida > Eimeriidae > Eimeria > Eimeria tenella. Next base: position 45,778 of record NW_013543408.1, on the reverse strand, counting down.
AGCTGACGGCAGAGGCAGCGGCAAGAAGAGCGGCAGCTACGACAATAATGGACAGAGCTTTGCTCCGGCAAGCGCCTTTCAGCCACTGTTGTGCAGCGCCTGGCCGGTAGCAGGAGGTGAGATCGGGGGTGCACATGCTTTGTAACAGCCGCTGCGCTGTGCCGTTTTCTGTGTCAAGGATGTCGCGAACGGCTTCCCACAGGAGAGGCTCCCTCTGCATTTCCTTTTATTCGCCTCTGGTTTCTCTGCCTCCTTGTTTTCAACGTCTCGGCATTCGTCTCGTTGGCCACTAGTCTTTTTGGGTGTTCATCTGCAGCTGCTGAAATTGCTTACGATTTTAGGAGATGCATCTCAGGGACGTATTTTGTTTGCAGCTTACAGGGATCTACAGGCAGAGACCGCCGTACAAGTGGTTCGCACTGCTGTTGCTTCCGTGAGACGGGCCATGCAAGAGGCCAACAAAAGGCCTCAGAAGCAGCAACCATCTGAGCAACAGCAGCCACACCACGCAGGGGATGCCAGCTGCGCTGCCGGCGCAATGCTAAACAAAGATGCCGGTGAGACAGGGAACAGAGGGGGCTGCTCCGTCTCTGTGCGCTGCACTGATGAAATAATGCTGACATCCTTGAAGGAAGCAGTGCCGCTAATGGCCGGTCTCTGTGACCTTCCTTCGAAAAGTTTCTCCATCTCAGTCCTCGAGCACCAGCAGCTACATCAGAACAAGCAGGTGGAAAAGAAAGAAGATGATCTAATGCCATTTAGGCGACGCTCTTTCCTCTCCCGAGTCGTGATGCTGCCTGGAAGCAGAAGCAACTCTCGCGGGGACCGCGCTCTGGAGTTAGAGGTCGCTGCCTCCTTTGGGGAAGGCGGCGGCAGCAGTCGTGCTCCAAGTGCGCGCAGGACACAAAAGGCTGCCGAAGGCAACTGCCGCCATCGGCTGTCGCTGCAGCGGAAGCTGCAGGACCTGGAACGACGCGTCACAGCACCTGAGTAAGCGTTTGTCTTGCTACGAATTAGCACTTTAACAGTTCCAAGAGCTACCGCACCAGCAACAGTAGCTCTGGAGCAGCAGAGAACGGCAACTGTAGCTGCGCTAGCCTAGCCATGCCACTGTGCTTTCCATTTTCCGGGGAGAGCTCAGCGTTCTGCTGCGCAGGCCGTAAAACGTCTGCTGCCACTACCTTTATTCCTGCCGCTACTGCTGCTGTTCTTTTTTCCTGCATTGGCTGCAGCTACGACAAACGCGCGCCCCCGTCCGTCAAGCAAAAGCTTCAGGCCCGGCTAGAAACACTACAGCAAGCCCTGGCAGCGCTTCAGCAGCGCCTCACACAATAAAAAGCCATTGCGGGCAGAAGCAGCGGCAACAGCAGCAGCGTCATGCAGTTTCTCCAAAAACAAACCGCTGAAGGGACAGGGAAATAGCAGCACCGCCAGCAGCGGAAGCCGAACTAGCTGTAACAGCAGCAACACCAGCCAGACCCGCGGGAGGCGCAAAAACAGAAACACGTTTCAAATATTCAGATGTCAGGCACATGAGTTTATGGTTTCCTGCATTGAACGCTGTCACCATGACAACAAGGGTTACCAGATGGGGTCGCTGCAGTCGCGGTCTTCGCTGAGCTGCGCTGCTTGCCACTAAAGCAGCTAGAATACTGGCTGTCCGGCGTATAAAGTATGCATGAAAGAAGATAAGATGCCATCCTTGGGCCTCTTTTCCTCAGCTCGTAATTGCTTCTGCTGCGCAGCTGCTGCAGCAGCAGTATTAACTTCTGCTGGCTTGGGAAGGGGCATGGAGACAAGACCCATGAAACCAAGCGCAAAGCAGACAACGGAAGGGGCTAGCGGAGCCTATGCCAATTGAGACCTACAGCTGATACGTACGCAGTGAAGCAGGGAAATAGAGCACGACGAACAACCAGAGAGTGAAGGGACGCTGGTGAATTACACGCAGACAAGGAAGACAAATGAAGGCTGATGCTGCCGGAAGAGACGGAGACAGACACACGAACACGGCCACACGCATTTATATTACTTCTGTCGCGCCGCTGTAAGGCATCTTCATCTGCAAAGGTGCAAACTGCCGACGCAGCCGCAACAGTCGCTTTGTGTCAACATCCAACAACACCTGCAAGGACATTCAAGCCGCATGCATGTGTGGGCTTTAAACATTTCTCGAAAAAAAATACAACACCTGGGCATTAGCCGCAAACAAAAAATTCCGTGCAAAACAAAAGAAGCATGTAGGCAAGGGACGCAGACAAGAAAGGAGAGCTCCTGCGGGGCTCCTATCTTCGCGCGGAGCGCAAAAGCCACACAAAATGAGACAAAACAAAGATTTAGAGGGCGCTTGTGGCACTGCACAGGACATAGAGTGCAACGCATTCTGCGAACTTGCAACGTGATGCCCGGAAGACCTGATGAGACGAAAAAAGGTCGAAGGAGACTAAAGACGCGAAGACAACACCGCATGGAGAAACGAAGGAAAGTAGGGGACGCAATGCCAACATATGCCAAGAGGCGCACCGTAGGCAAGGCTCTCTGAATATCTTGCGAGAAAGTCAACGAAACGGCCGGTCCCAGTTGATGCACAACGTCACGCACCTGCGCACGCACCCGAACATCTACCCGCAACGCAATGCTAGTGTTTGTATTATCTGTGATGTGCATTTGTGTTGCCCTTCGTTTGTGCTGCACTTGCAGGTACCCTTGTGCATGCCGCTGTGAGCTTGCTTGTGCTTTTATGGCGTATGAACGGACTTTGATTTGCATGAGTATTCTCTGGGTGATAAGCTCCTTGTCTGTCTGTCTCCATATGTTGACACTCCCCACTACCACCATCGTCACGATCCGTAATTGCTGCAATAGGGGCAACAACCTCTCCGCTTTACGCATGCTGACTGCAGCAGTAGCAGCAACGGCAGAAAGAAAGAAACCGAAAGATATATGGAGACGGTGGGCGCCGAGATCAGCATCTGCACAGCATGCACTACAGCGGCACCAACAGCAGCTGCAACGTCAACCTAAGGGACGGAAGCAACAACTGCCCAATGTCGGCGCCTCACAGTAGTAAAGGATGGGCAGCACGACGACACCCGTTGCCATGGAAAGCACCAACTCAAGCCAAGTGCTGCACATTGACAGAGCAATTAAACTGAGTGAAAGCAAATGGAAAAGAAGACGAGCTTGAATGCACCGATGAACGCGTGAACAGATGCACTTGGACTACTTAGCACTACTCACTGTATCTACTTTAAATAGTTAACTTGAGGAGAAAGTCCGTCCAGGGCTTTGGCAGCAATGAGTAAATGGAGTGAAGCGCAAATATATGCTCACGGCGACAAACAGCAACACACACGAGACAGACACCCAGAGAAATATACGCACAGACACACAGGGGCAAGGCCATACAGCAAAACATAGAGAACAATGAGCTAAAGTTAGGCGCAGGCACACTCAGACACAAAAAAAGTTGGGGCAGAAACAGGGTGACGGCGGGGCGGGCGAAGGAAAGATACTACGACAAAAGAAATGGCGACCAAGCTTTAGCAAGCTTTAGGGAGTATTACTTGAGGAAGAGGATCCCGAAGAGAAAACCATAGATGAGATTGAAGAGAGGGACAAGCACTAGGAGCACCAGCACCTTGTAGCTCGCCACTACATCTGTGCCCTTCAGTTTGACGCGGCTCTCTCTCAAGGCCTGGAAGACAGGAGAAGGTAAACAACAAAAGCCACAAACAACAGCTTTCGGTTTAATCTCAAATACCGCCGTTGAGGGCGGCGCTTCTGTGACAAACGAAGATCTGGACACTCGTAAGACGAAGGTAGACATACGCACAAACAGAAGCAAACAGACGTGCACGAACAAATACAGCCAAAAAAGGCGGACACATACAAAGATACGTACAAGCGTACAATAAATGGGAAGCTGGGACAGCGAAAGTAAAAAAAAGGTCAAAAAGGAGGACGGGCGACGCAGCCGCAGGGAAATGAAATTCAATGAGCAACGCTGAATTAATGGCAGGATCCCACGTGACCATGCATGTTTCTTTACCTTGCGTCTTTGTTTGTCTGCCAATACATTTGCTATTACGCGAAGGGGCGCCCAAAGAGGCAGCAGCGGTAAGCCCTGCAAATGTGCGGAGGTCCATACATACAGTCTGTTCACAAAGAGTCCGCCCCAAGGGAGACACAACATGAAGAGGGCGGAGAAGGCATAAAAATTACAACAAGCAAAGATACGGCTACGCACAAACAGCTGGAGGGTGACCAGCGGGAGACAGAGACGAGAAAGAGATGAAGACAAAACCACAGAAGTTGCAACCGACAATAAGGCGCCACAGGAAACGTGAGGGAGAGAGCCGAGCAGAAGAGCAGCTGACTTAGGCAAACAGCTTCATGAGGCCTCGGATGAGTGACATCAAGAACACTTTGAGGAGCAACGGCAAAGAAGACGAGGAGACGGCATTCGGCAAGCACAAAGCAGAAAATTCCCGCTGTCGATTGTACACGGCCCAGGAAAAAGGAACGACAGTTAGATGAATGAGGAAGAAATATCGTTATGCGGGACTGAACGAAGGAGGAGGAATGAGTGTTCGACCGGAAGCTAAAACCTCAACCCATAACAGTCAAAACCACCTCACAATACGGAGAAACAAACACGCAAATATGATAGATATACCTAGAAAAACGGAGAACGACGCTAAATATCTAGTTAAAGAGGGGGCGAAACAGACAACAGACTGGAAAAAAGTGACCGGACACCGGCGGCGAAAGAACGGCAAAACAGCCAAATGAACTTACGATGATGGCGCAGTAGACAATCGCCACAAGTGTCTCCGCAAGACACAAAGTAGCTCCTGAGGGAGATTGCTTCAAAAGCCAAACCTGACGATCAGCTAGTCGCCGCGCCTCCAAGGCCGATGCGTAATTAGACAGACTTTGCCGCAAATCAAGTAAAACTGAAGAAAGAAGACAGACAGGGTACATACTAAGCACATTTCGAGAAGCCGTTCCTAAGCCTACAGCGATCACATGCTCGGCAGATGAGCGTCAAGTGGACAGATAGAAAACCACACAGAAACAAGAGAAGCTTGCCCAGAAAGAGCGTGGCTACAGAAACAGACGCCAAGACACAGAGTGGCAGTAGACAGAACCATTAAGGGGAAAGACAGAAGAAAGACAAAGGCGAAAACACGTAGGTGGTAAGACAGAAACAGTAAAGTGGAAAGACGGGGTAAGGCTAATACGATAGCATCCGGCGGGATAAATTTCGAAGGAAAAAAGCACAAAGGTAGGCGAAAAAAAACAGGAATCGGCAGAAGGCCTACGGGGGTCGTTAGCTGCTCTCCAGAATATTTTGCTGATGAGCTGCATCAACAAGAAGTAGCGCGCCTCAGCGAGACGTAGGCGCTCAGGAGGGTACAAGCTCTGAAGACAACAAGACAAAACCAGATAACGTCATACAAATTTTACGAATGGGAGAAGGAAAGGCAACTGATAAATATCGAAAATGTAAGAAAGCGGTGATACGAACGGAAGACACTGAGCTCCACACATAAAGAACAGGCAGGTCACAAGAAAGAGGCAATGCAGCCAGAGACAGCGAGGCCAAAGAGAAACGGAAACAAGACAACACAGGATAGATCCGGAAGGAAAAGGAAGACAAAGGAAAAGCATGGCCAGTTGAGGAAAATAGCCAGGGGACACATAAGGACTCAAGGAATTGCGACGCCTGGAAAACAAAAACACCAGCTACTATGAAGCGAAACTTGAAGCGATAAAAAGGGAATAAATGCAATGTGCAGAGTGTGGTGGAGGGGAGTAAGGGAAGCTGACGGAGGAGATGAGTGCTGCTTACTGCTGATAAACGTATTTGGGCCATTGCCTCATAGTCTTGAGCTGTAATGATACAGGACCGAAGGCCCTGCAAAGCACAAGAGCCATAAAAGACACAAAGGTGCTACACACAAACACTCCAAGTCAGGAAATGGATTGCGTTGCAGTTACAGATGCAGCACTTGCTGGTCCATATAGTGTTCGCTGGCTGCGTTCACTATGAAAGATAGGGTGACGAAAGACACGAAAAGTGGAGGTGAGAGAGAGACAACCGGAAAGGAGCCCAAACGACTCGAGCAAAGGCTGCAGGAGACGAAATGGAGAAAAAACGGCAAAAGACAGAGCTCAGAGAGAGTCCAAGAAAGAACGAAGAGGTTACACACATACGAAGACACAACGTAAAGGAAAAGTGGGAGCTAGAATTACAACGGGCACGAAAGGAGCAGAGAACAAGAGCGGAGAGCGAAAACATAGCAGAGGAATGGCAAGGTAGAAAACTCCGCAAAAGGCAGAGAAAGATGCGCTTGAGATGAGACGGAAGAAATGACGGCTCGGGAAGAGCCTGTGAGTAAGCAAAGGAAGAAGGCCTCACTCTCTCCACGTGGTTAAGGATCTTTGCTGTGGTACCCCGGCGGTCCACAGCGTAGTCAAGGGCCATTTCTCTGGTGACCTTTATAAAACAAACACAAGACATAAGCAGACGGTTTAATAAGGCGGGAAAGTGCAAACCTGATACTCGGTGAGACTGAAGCGAGGACAGATTTAAAAGGAAAGAAGGTGAGAAAATGAACGGCGCCAGAGACAGCGTACGAACGACGGGTGGGACGACTAGAGCAGATAATTATGAAAGAGCAGAAAACTAGTCGAAGACGCCAACAACTCATAGGCGAACGAAACGCATGGAGGGGGCACAGAAACGGGACAGCGCAGCGAGCAAGGATGACAAAGAAACATGCGGCACAGCGCAGTGACGACAGAAACGTGGGAAAGCATTCGAAAATGAGACCAGGAAAACGCCACACACCTGATACACGCCGGAGCAAGACACGAGCACAATTTTTAGGCTGCAGGGTCGGCTTGTTCGGAAAAGGAACGTGACAAAAGGGCAGAAAGAGGCGGGAAAAATCCAGACACAAACTGGCACGCAGGAAATCATAACGACGAAAACACGTAAATAACGGAGACAGGCATGACAGCAAACATAGGTGGTAACAACAGAGACAACACACGAAAACACTGGCAGACAGGCATGCAGACAGTGTCCCAAAAGACACATGCACCAAACCTAAGCGGATAGACCAAAAAAGCTAAAAAGAGCATAAAGAGTGCTCCAGCTAGAACAAAAACTAAAATGGAGGCGGAAAACAAGCGAGGCCGTGCGAAGTAGGATACATGATGTAGGCACAAGAATGGTAACGCAACACGCGATTAGACAAACACGCCAAGAAAGATCGAATGCACCCAATGAGTTGGCCTTAGGCCGGTGACCGTAACTGACAGGCACGGGGTCGCCTATGTGGACACTAGCCCTGGACTGCATCTTGTGGGGGTTGTGGTAAGTGAGGCCAACGGGGACAATCAACACCTCCTCAGCCCCGTGTTGCATTGCCGTCAGTGCCATAATGGCCACCCCCGCCTTCAGAGGCAATAGTGTTGTGCGGTCGTGGCTCCCTCCCTGCAAAAGACGAAGACCCAGAAGAAGCGGGCTGGGACAATGGCTGGTACGGTGGTGATAAACAACTGCTGAGAAGACAAGGAAAGGCAGGATTTGGAGGTGAGCGGAGACTGAAACTTGGAAGTCAACACTTAGGAGATGCCGATACAAAGAAAAGGGAGGCGCAAATTCCTCCAAATGAGAAGCCATAAGGAACAAGGACAAATTGAGAGGGCGACAAAACCGTCGCTCAGTGTTCCTTGCCTCTGGAAAAATGCCGATTGTGTCTCCTTCCACCAAACTCGCTGTGACTGCCTCATACACTTTTGACTGATCTATTCTTGGGGCTATCTGCGGAGCCAGCGGCAGCAGATGCAGCACAAGGCAAAGAATGTTGAGCACGCAGCAGTGGTATACAAAGCAGCGATTAAGCAAGCGCATCATCGGTCACAGCAATTTTGCTCATCCTACTCTTTCTCTTTACACGATGGCATGAAAATGACAACTATTTCCCTCATGACTTGTCCTTTTACTTCAGCAGAAGCCTCAGATCCTCTCTAGTGGGATTTATCGTTTGCACCGTTGGGTGTGTATGCATACTCTGTATTCCATTGGAGGCCCAAAGCCGTCCTCCCCATCTGCTTCCGCTGAAGCAACTGCAGCAGCAACTTCTGCCACCTGTGCCGCCTGCTCTGCCTCTGCCGCAGCGGCGGCTGCCGCCGCAACAGCAGCAGCGCCGGCAGAAGTGCCGCATGATATCCCGTGAGAAGCTCTGGCGGCGGCTGCTGCTGCTGCTGCTGTTGAGGCAGCTTCGTGAGCTGCCATGTCTTTCGCCATGCGACTAGAGAAACGTCTCCTCAGGCCAGTATCCGGTTGCTGCTGGTGTTCGATGCTGTCTCTCCGCTTCTCCTGCTGCTGCTCCACCCGCCTGCTCCCAGAATCCAGCGCTGCCTGTGCTACAGCAGCAGCATACTCCGCTTCTGCCGCTGCATCGGCTGCAGCCGAAGCTTCAGCTGCAGCGGCAACTGCATCTGCTGCTAGCGCAGCAGCAACACGCGCGGCCGTTTCTGCTGCGGCGTCAGCTGCTGCAGCAGCATCTGCTGCATCTGCTGCAGCAGCAGCAATGTCACTTTCATGAGTTTGCTGACGCTTATGGCTCTCCGGGGGCTCTGCCGCTGTCACTGAAGGTGATTCAGCTCGTGTTTCTACCCGCTGATGCTCTGGCTGCTGATCCAGCTGCACTTCGTCAATGGAGTCGTCCCCTTTTTTGGGTTTTGTTGCCTTTTCATCGACACGATGTCCGTTCCTCTCCAGAGGTCGTGCTGGCGTGACGGGCCCCATGGTTGCTGCTGCAACGGCTCCTGCTGTGGGTGAGGTAGGCGCAGCAGCATCCGCGTGGACTGCTGCGTCTCCCTCTCCGAAGCTGTGCTTGGCGGATGCATTTTGTACGCTCCATGAGTCGTTGCGGTGAAGGGAGGAGAAAGGGGGAAGCGGCTGTGGGTCTGGGGAAACCAGCATCTCTGTGTCGCTGAAGACGGCCTTGACATGATACGCTCCTTTGCCTGTTAACAAGGTGTCTCCTGGCAACACTTCTTTCCTAAACTGAGACCCCACACCCCGAACAGAGGCAGACAGACTGCGACAAAGGGAGAGCCCTGAGACACGAGCACCTGCAACAGAGTCGCTACTGCCCTTGCAGCCGCTGTTGCTGGTACTGCTGCTGTTATTGTTGACACCACTGCCAATGAAGCTGCTGCCACGCGCGTGCCTATCGTCTTGTCCTGCATCCCCTTCTTCCCGCTCCCGCTCCCTCTCCCGCTGCTGCCCCTGCGGCACCTGCTCCTCCTGGGGCTGCTGATGAGCGCGCAGGCCAGAGTTTGTGGGTGTCGGGTGCTCCATGATTTGGATTAAACCCGAGCCCTTGCGGCTCTCATCTTCTCCTCTGCGCACTCCTATACAGGCGGCCATGCGGGCAAGGCAGCCAACAACGCGACGCTTGAGGGATTTGGTAGCAATGAGGAAACGCACTTGGCGAGGTATTATGGACACCAGCATCTGATATAACGCACAAACAACAAACATAATCCCTAAATTCCCGGCTCTACGCAGCAAGCAAGATAACGGCGGTAATTACAGGAATGGTCCTCACACTAGCGAGCCAACACCATCACCACCAACAAGCCATAATACTCACATCGCTACAAAAGACAGACTGCGCGCTGGAAGCAGCGACAAGGAGAAAGACACCGATAACTCACTCCATCACGGCTGGGCAAGAAACTAGCAAATAAGGAAATCGCTCTGTCAACAAACGCTAATCCCAAAACCGCTAAGCCTAACTTCCATGCATTTCTATCTGCAGAATCAACAGGTCGTAAGCTTAACCTGTTATCTTTGGACCCTCAAAGAAGTGTAAGGGAAAGTTGCTCACACATGCATCCAGAAATTGGTTGTTGTGGTTCCCGACGAAAATAACCTAAAATCGTATTACAGAGGACCAAATCACCGCAGCAGCTGCATGAAACAGAATATGAGCCGGTACATGGGTAGTGAAGAAATAGGTACAGCCAATGACGCAGATATATAGGGCGGTGAAAGATTTCAGACGCTGACAAGCCAGATGATACACATAGTCAGACAGACAAAGGAAAGGGAGAAGCCCGAACAGAGGAAAACAGACACTGAGGGCGGAGAGGAAGGCGGAGAGACAAAGCGGAGCCAAACATGCACTGGTTGCCTTCTCTGGATGTTTCGTCTGCTTACGGGGCCATAGAGAGGGATTCTTTCTTTGTAAATGACCGCAACCTCCTTGAAGAAGGAGCGAACAATGGCGACACAAAGCCATTTGACAAGGAAGTACATTTTGCCGTAGTGCCTGAGTTCTTTGATATCTTAAGGTGAACACCGACAAGCGGAGCCCCGGACGTCTTGCCGGGACAATTTCAACTATGTGTACAACCTAGTTGCGGTGTAAGAAACACTCGCCACTCCAGCTGCACCGCGCCAGAACCTGCTCTACAAGTGTATTCATCTAGTCCATCCTATGGCATCGGGCTTGCTGAGTGCTGCTGGTGTGCCGCTTCTGCCCCTGATGCGGCTGCCGCTAACGGTACGATCTGCGCTTCCTGGTCATGGACAGCCACACATCAGTTTACTGTTCCTTCACCGCGACGCTTGTGCTTCTCCAACCGCGAGAGTTTGTTGCTGAGTTGCCACTGCTGCTAGTGTTGCCGCCCCAGTTCCAGTTGCTGTCACTTGCACCTCACGGAAGCCCTGGAACATCTCAATTCAGAAATGCCAAAAAGGGCTCGAGGCTTGTGATTTTGACGTCTCGCCTGATGAGCGCAAGCTGCGGCTGCTCGGCAAGGCAACAACTGGCGGCACTGGCAGTACGCGGTCTGCTGTGACTTCTGTCTTCCCCAGAGCTCCTTTGTCGCCTCCTTGGATTTGTCGATACTCAGTAGTTTAGGTAGAAGAATAATGAACAAAATGCCGAAGACAGACCGCTTACTGGTGGACGCACACGCTGGACCCCTTCGTGGTCGCGACAGGCCCCGCATGCCCTTTGCCGATAACTGGTATCGGCAGATTAATTATTCTTTTGCTTTTTCAAAGCCCTTTGTCTACCTTCGGCACAGCACTTAGAAGAAGGAGCACTCAGTGCATTTCTGCCACCAGCTTCGGTCACCAGGAATCCATGCCACGGCTCCGCAGTATCAACGCTTCTCACTCACGCATCAATTCATTGCTGGGTGTTCTCCCATAACATTACCAAATTTATATGCAGTTGATTCTAGAAGCAGAGAATAAAAGCAGAATGCAGACAAACACGCCACTGTCAGCAACTCTGCTCCCACCAAGAACCTCCAAGCGAGCATAAATTGAAACTTAGTCAACTTCGGTGGAGGTGGCACTGTGGAACAAATATGCTGGGACTTCTCGGTTTCCTTGTGTTATTCTCGACAAGCAGTTGTAGTGAGGCTGATGGCCAGTACTACGCAGTGCTGCGTTGGTTCTCACTCAGTGAACCTTTACATGGCTGAGAGATCTTGTCTACGACTCGCGAGTGGAATACCTCTCTCCTTAAAATTGAGCTTTTCCATCTTCGCCTTGCTGCGTAGAGTAAGACAACATATTTCTGGACATTCTTCCAATCATATCAGCCCCTGGTGGCCGCAGTGTTGTCGAGCAAGATTGTTCTTCCAAGCCAGAGGTTTGGGGTGCAAAATGTTACGGGCATCGCCTAGCCGTGAATCGTGTGCTGCCCGACGTAGCGAACTCCATAAATTTGGTTCTCTCCCGGATGTGTGGATTCCAGGCGTCTCATCGTGGCGCGAAGCAACCTACAGGGCCAGAAGCTTGGGTACACCAAACATTAACATCATGCTGCCCTGCGCAGCAAGCAATAAACTTGCCGCTTCCCCAAATGTGCAGCGTCTATGAGCCTCAGCAAGATGTAGCCTACAGGGTCAAAGACCCTATTATCCTGTTGGCGTAGGCTGAATGGAAATTAGGAGTATACAATTAGGAGTATACAAAACACCATTTCGACAACAGCGCTGCTGATGGTTGTGCAAGAACGACTGCGCATTCCAGAAAAATCTCAATCTTGTGTCTCAGTGTCTAAACAATAATACAGTGACTAGGATAGCCGTAAATGAGTGTCTAACCCTTTTGATGCCTAGCCCCGTATTCACTCTGTCCTGGATGCAAGATCTACAAGCTTTACACAGCTGACTGCTGATGAAGACGTAACACTGTCTGAAAATAAGCCGACCAGGAGTAGTTGACTAACTCCAGCAAAGCACCCACGTGTTACGCTAGATCAGCTAATAAGGGCGCAACCCTATTTGCAATTTGTGACAAGCGCACATCTGTAAACTGTGTCTGAATGAAAAAGCATGGAGCCGCATCCCTCTTTTTGTGTCAAGATGTAAGCTCTGTCTACGCTACCTACCTAACACCTCTGCGTGCACTATGTAGGTGGTAGCAGCAGACTAAACTTTTCAACTGAGTGTATGGTCTAGTCACCCTGGGGGATCCGTCATTTCTATCTATTACAGTAGCCACTTTGTTTATCTTTGTTCAGTTGGCCTTATCCACCGACTTTTCGCACTTCACTGCAGCTTCTTGCACCTTTGCTCGCTCGCCTTTTTGGCAAAAGAAAGCCATACAAGCACTTCTCTGAAGCTCCTCATCAACACTGAGAAAATATCATCATTGTGCTATGTAAGCTTAATATTTGAAATCAAAGACGATGATTGTTTTAATCCATACGAAGGTTTAGCTCAAGTACTCGACAGGCTTACATGGCGTTCCGTGAAATGAAATGTCCAGCCTGACAAGCTAAGAAACCACGTCAGTGGCATATGAGCGAGATCCTAGTGGATATAAAAGAATATTTGGCTTCTTCCTCGGCACTTTCATTGTTGGAAAGGTTTGTCAATTGTGCGCACACACGACTAGCTCTGCAGTGCATCGCGTGCTCTATGAAACGATGCCTTTGGTCCTACGTGGTGCATTCTGTGGTTTCTCGTGCTAGTTTGGATCTGTTTCTGTCCAGCATGCAGTTCCAGGCTGGCCTGATCCGAAAGCGCGTGGTGCCGAATTCTATGTAACCAGTTTTGATCTTTGCACTATTTCATGCCGCAGCCGGCGATGCAGCCTTAACTTATGCAACGCTGTCCCGTTTGTTTGCTCCCCGCAGACCGTATGAGGATTCCCAGTGAACTTGAGAACGCTCCCCGCCTAATCAGTTGAAATACTTATATGAATCTTCGTGTAAGCCAAAACCTTTATGGCAATTGCCGCATGCCATTAGGTCGCCATTTTTGCCTTATCTTACTAAGCGCTCTGGGCTGCCTAATATATTCATTGAATGCTGCGGAACAGGCTGGAAGGATTGGGTACTTGGCATTTTGATGTCCAATTTGGCCGTTTAATACGCCTGCTTTGTTGTTTCCTGTATTTGCGTACATAGCTGAACACAGGTCTGTAATCTGCGTTCGTCACATAGCAGGAATCCTAAATTTTTAGAGTGTGTAGTAAAACCTCTGCAGATGGCAAGGGCATTTTCAAGGAGCTTCGAAGAGAAAGGCGGTCAGTTTACCTGAATAAAACGGAGACAGAAACAGCTAAGAAAGAGGAAGAACACATCCAAGATATTCCAAGAGGAAGAACTCATCCAGGAAATTCCAAGGATGAGGAAAGGACTCTTCACTTTTTTTAGGGGTGGTACTATTTGTTGTGCCAAAATATCCAGCGACTTCTTTAATTGCTGCAGCTGCGCAGTATGTCGTGCTCCGCGCCTCGACAGAGGCAGTTAGATAGTTTTGCGCATTATCTGGGGCTTCAGTGGGTACGGATAAACCAAAAGCAACCAAGACGAAAGCATCAAGGAGGAGAACTGCGCGGCCGTGTCTCTGGCCCATTTCATCACAGTTCCTGCGGAAGCATCCTCCAGTCAGTAACCAGGTGACTTCATCCTTCATTGTGAAGAACAGATTAAACCTGTTGGAAAATATCAATGCGCTTGAGAACACTCCTCGCAGTCCACACAAGAGAGTAAACAGTGTATTATCTGGTAGCGGTGACCGTCTGTTCGGGAAGAGCAAGCTTGGCTGTGCAGAGAAGGCAAGAGCTTCGACGAAATCCCCATCTCAAAGCTTTGTTTTGGCATCCCTTCCACTGCTTTGAGCTAGCAGCATCAAAGCCACAAAACGCATGCTCCGTGCAGCAGTTCCATACAATACATTTGCTGTTGTCAATGGTCTTTCTATGTAGTGAACGAACGTGATTTGTTTTGCGAATATTTTTGTCCAGCGGGTATTTTTGTTCAGCGGAGACTTTTGTTTGGATTGAAGCATTGGAGAAAAGGAATCACTCCAGTTTCTACCTGCTTCCCCACCTGTGAGGAGGGGCCGGCGTGGTCCAAGGGCTCAAGAATTGAAGGACAACGATTATGAAGCACAAAATCTCATGGAAGTGACTCTCTAGAGGCCAAGGAAGGTGAGTTTCTTTGATAAGGTACTCACGATGAATGCATCTGTACTCAAACTCGCGAGCGTGTCAATTCGCCCAGCCAGCTGCAATGCTGCCCTGCCTTAGAATTGCATTATTCTTCTCGTTTTCCAACTGTCAAAATTTGGCAAAGACGGCATAACATTTGCACCTTCGGGCATAGTAGCGGGTACACGAGGTGCAAAACGCGTTAACAATGTTCCACTGTCCGGACACAGCAAGAAGATTCGACACCAGTTTTAGTCTCCCGAAACCAGTGAAGCGTGGGAGCAGGATAAGCAGCTGTGGACCTGTTTCAATGTTCGAATTAGCCACGTTTGAACGACGGAGTTAAGGAAAGCATGAATACTGGCCATTCTCTGGCTCTACTACACAAGTGTTAGGCTTTTTCTCTTTGGTACTTCAGCTTACACCATCAATCGATGCTTTAACAATTGACTTGAGCGGTACAGCGATTGAAATGTGTACGAAATTTCAATGATTGTCCTCGAAATGAAAAGAAAAGGCAGATCCTCCCTCCCCTATCTTTTCAATTAGCTGGCGTCTAGTTAATTAATGATCTACGGCTTAGGCCTGGTGCTGCATTGCCATCATCATCTAGGTTTTACTGGTTTCCAGATTTCTTCATGCCAGGGGACAACGAAGCGTTCTAAACGCTTTTCTAAGCGCATGAGTCTAAATGCAAAGATCCCATTCCTTGCTTAAAGTAATCTACTGAGGTAAACTTACAAATTTGCCCACAGTTTCAGTTGGCAGCAAAGCTCATCAACTGAGCGGTTGCCTTGTCGTAGTGTCTGGGATCATGCTCTATATCCGGGGGAGCCATTAAACAGCTTTATATGTGTAATATGAAGAGAATACCTTGACAATCAAAAATTGAGACGCTTTGAAGGATGTTAGGTACGGCTTCAAGGGGGAAAAATGGGATCGAGTTAATGTCTGTTGTGTCAACTTGTTTCTCACTTTCTGTATCCTCTGGCATGCAGAGCAGCTTTACGTTGGCCCGATTGCAGTCAGTTGCAAAGGCCAACGGTGGACTTCCTAGCAGCCATTTAACTTGCTGGGAGGCGTCTTTACCTCAAGCGATAGGCTTCACTGGGGAAACACATACAAGAGAAAATAACAAAGAAATCAAATACAAGGCAATTCAAAAGCGCAAAAATGCGTGTTTGAACAAGAGAGCAGCGTTGGTTCTTGATTTGGTGGAATTACACCTAGAACCAACATTCATTCAAGCGTCAGCAGGACACAGCAACAGAGGCAGGGGGCCTTTTTTCATCTAAAATTATAGTTAGACTGGTTACAAACTCCAGCATTTGCGAGCATTTGCCACAAAGCCTTGGCCATCCAATAAAATGATTCGTTTTAGCTTGAATATGGGGGCTTTGTATGTGGGGCCGATGATAATTCTAGAGTGAAGGGACTGGTGATCGCCTCCACTGGATCAGGGCACCAGCCAAAACCAGACCTCAAGGTGGGTAACATGATCTTAAGCAGGCATTATATAACTGTCTAACTTAAACGGCGTCGAGTTTTTTTCAAATTAAGGGCGGATGGATTGAAGGGAATCTCGTTTTTACCTTGCTATTGCCCATGATCGGCTCCCAATAGTTCCCGGATCAACCCCTCCTACAAGGAACTTATCACTTCCTCGCACCATTATGGTCCAATTGACTGCTTATTACAGCCTTACCTCTTTACCACTCTCTCATCTGCAATATTTCACTGTGCATCTTTTTTTATGACGGCCTCTTCAGTGCGCTGGTGGGTCAAGCTTCTTGCTTCAAAATGACTGGAGCGATACTCGCTGAGATGCTCTACGCTTCGGATAACGCCTTAATTGAGTCAGCCCTGCCGGATTCTGGTACTCTGCGTAGAGCCAAAAAGAAACAGCGGGAGGCAAAGACACTGGCTGTCCGCGTCCTTTCCTCCCTGGTGCTCCTGGGCGCCCTTGCACTCCTTATTGCTCGCTGTGCCCTTCACATTGAGAATAAAAAACGCTCAGGAATTGCCTCCAGGAGGCTCTCTGACCATGTAAGGCTCCTGCAAGGTGCACGTGTTGACGACAGAAGTTTTTCCTGTGCACAGGCAAAGATTTGCGTACTCTGTCCCTTTCAGTTTTTCGAGCAACAAAGAATGTGTTTTTAACATTTTGCCGCCACCACGTTCCTCATATTATCCCAACACGTCAATGTGCATCTTGTGAATGAGCCAGCCTGCACTGGATATGTGCGCCTTTTCCTTCACTAGCACTTGCGTTCTCACGACTCGAGTGAGCCCTCCACCTCTTCGCCGTCAAGCGACCCGGAATTTCATCTGCCGTCATATGAAGAAGCGTGCACCCATCAGCACGCAATTAGCGTTGCTGATGAGGAGACTGAAGGAGGGGAAGGAGATCGCTTGCCCTCATATGAAGAAGCGTGCAGCCAGTCACCCCCAGGTAGCAGTGGCTGTGAGCAAGCAGCTAGAATTCAACGTACGGGACTGAGGCCGGCAGGACTGCCTTCATATGAAGAAGCATGCTGCAATATGGCCCAACGCATTGATGGACAAGCTAGGAGAAGCCAGCCCGCGACAGCGGGAGCAAATAATGAGTCCACTCAAAGGTTACCAAGGAGGAGAAATAGATTGAGAAGACTGTGGAAAAGTGCACATCGCGCTCTCACTACGATTTTCGCGGAGAATCGTGGGAACCAGGGAGCCCAACTGCGTGATCCACCGCGACAAGAGCGCTTCGGTTTTCCACGGCTGGGCGATGCATGGGTAATTCTTTCGCCAAGGCTAAGAACTAGAGGCCCCAGATTGTTTTCGTCTTTTCCTATTGTTTTCTTGTAGTCAGGTGTGGTGGACAGGTGCCGCTGCCCGACCGCTACGCCTGGCATTTAAAATCGGCGCATACACCTTTCATTGCAGTGGTGGCTGTCTTTTCGCCGGTGTGCAGGCAGCGAGCTTCCTACAGAGTCTCGTACAATATCTCGAAGATATGCCGAGTGAAGTTCCTCCTCAAGGGCCAAGTGAGTTTTGCTCAGCACAGGGACTGCATGTAATTCGTAAAGAACGGATATCCCTGTACAACTAGCTAAAGATTGTCAAACGTGCCGTCTTTCCAGTTGAAAGGTCCATCTTGAAGCACTTTTAGTGGCGCTCAATACTCTTTCTTCGTCCATTCCGAAAGTAAGAAAAACATGATACCGCCACTGCTAAATTAATGTAAAGACAAACTTCAGAACAAACATTGATGAAGATGGCACCTGCAATGCTTGAGCACTGTGGATCCTCAGAGGAATTCGGTGCAGTACTTATGGGCTTACATTATACTTTTAATATTTTCCAAGAGGTAAGGCTACCATATTCAGGTTTCCCAGTGCGTAGGGATCTCAGTTTAATGAATTACGAAACGGCGCGTTTCAGGTAAGGTTCCTCGTGCCTGTTTGTATGTTTCTTTGTACAGAGTCCTCACGAAGGCTGGCCAAATGCGGGTGTACGTCCCATTCAGAGAAACATAACTGCGTGAATAATACAAGCTCCTCTGCTGTTACACTGCGGTCATTGCTTCCTTTCTCCGCAGGCTTGGAAGCATACTCTTAGTCTCAATGGTTCAGCATTTCTGTTGTCCCCTCCGCAGGCCCTACAACAGTTTGCAGAATCTTTGGAGTCCTGCGTCCTTGGCACAGCCGCATCACTAGTGGAGGATCAATGTAAGGCAAATTACTTTAGACAAGAAGCTGATAGTTGCCCAGCGCCGCCAGCTCCCTCCCCTACGTTGCATTTTCCCTTGTGCAGAGCTCGCGGCGAAGCATGGCAGTGGCGGCAGGTGGATGCTTGCCAACATCTTTGGAGTGCTTATGCATGTCCTGATTTTTGTGTCCACAGCACAGCGCCAATCTACGCGTACAATTGAAATCAGCTCTAGCCGTGGAGATAGTTTACTTGGACGAACAGTAATCACGATCACAGGCAAGCTCTTTTCGCATATTTCTGTTTATTTCCAACGCATTTGCTGCTTTTAACTTGAGAAACGGAAGATAGAGGACGCTTTAGGCGAGACGTAAACTAGAAGCGCAGAGAGCTAGGCAAGAGCTGGGTAGACCTTTTCATGAAAACATTGGAATTTTACCTTTCCACGCTGAAATTCGAAAAGGTTCCTTCAACTGCCATTTTTCTGCAGCGAGACGCCCTCCTGCCTACACGGAAAGCTCCTAGGATTCTCTATACATCATCTGGAGATCCGGATGAGACGTGGCAGCGAACTGAGCGGCAGAGAAAGACCTGTCTGGGAGAACTGTTTCCTTCGCGTGATGGGTTTTGCGTTAAATCTGCGGCGCTAGGAATCTGAACTCTACAGCCTGATGGTGTAGCGCCTTCACAGGTTTCGCAGCGTGTAGGACATTAGTTCAGTCGTTTGGAGTTTGGGTCCACTGGTTTGACGGTGTGTGCCAGAAGTTAGTACTACTGGGGGAACTCCCAGATTGCCTTTTTTGTTCTAGATGCGGTCTTTCTTGACAGGGTGTTGACCCCACATTGAGGAAAGAGACCACTGAACGTAACGGAAAAATGAGCATTTAGCTTATGCTGCCACAAGTTCTTTCTGAGGAGAGTTTGCATTTGACCTCACCACTTCGTTTCCATTGTGTCCACCATGCCTGTGGAACATCGTGCGCATTCGCAACATTGTAGCGCGAAAATGCAGTGCTTTCTTTGAATGTAGAGGCTACAATGGGGTGAAGAGCCTAGTATCCCCCGCAAAGTGAACCCCCCCGACTGAAGAGAAGACTAAGGGTTTCACTCCAATAGATAAAAGGTGGGAGCCCGATATTGCAGGCCAAGGCGAATGCTAATGCTATAAGAACGGTTGCATGCCGATGGTGTATTCGCTAAGCATATACTATGTGTTGAGGGCGTGAATGTGTCCTGTGCAAGTCGACGATTTGGTTTTTGGACTGGATTGGCCGACGTGCCGTAAGGTGGCCTGGAATGATCAAACATACAAGCTAAGCAACCATACATATGATGCATAATACAAATTACTAGCTGTTAGCACTATAAATATGGAAAAGGAAGATGGCCAGGTGCTGCACAACCCAGCAGTCCTCCAGAGCAGGCCCATGGCCTGCTTGCTACATAGGTGCTAGGCATGATGGTGGAGAAAGCCGAGACAATTCTACACCCACCATATAAGTGAAACATCAGAAGGGAGAGCAACAGTGAAAGGCTAGGGGAAGCATCTCCCCCGGAAGGCAAGTGCAAATTCGGTTTATCTTAGCTTGCTGCTGCAGCGGCTAAAGCGCATACTGGCTCTTTCTGGCTTGAACAATGGGGGCTGCCCTACAGTTCTGTAGGAAGAGGCAGGCACCATAAGTTTACGCACTTCATATGCACACAAATATATTACAAGTCTTTTTTCTACCCCTGAGGATGCTCTTTGGTGGTTCCGGCACTGGCTCTCTTGGGAGTACTCACCCTTTGTGTCCTGAAGACTGACCGTAGCCTTCGGTAGCTACCGTAGTGCACTCTAGAGGCTATAAAGCAAGCTTTATCAAGCTTGGGTCGCTGCACCGTCCACCAGCCCAAACCAGCAACAAGGCATTTAAGGCGTGTGGCCTGTAGCGCAACGAGATCAACTCCCGCAGTGTACTCAGCTTAGGCCACGAGGCTCTGTAGTGTCCAAATGGCGCCTTCTGTGATTATTATGCATTTGAACAAGACACGGAAGTAAGATGATGTTTGAACAGAAGGTAAAGATGCACAATTGGGCACAACAGAAGCGCGACTCATCCGCTCAAAGGAGAACTATGGCTAGTGAAATTGCTTAACGGCAGAAACAGAGCGATGAACTGCGTTCAAGATACAATGAAAAGGAATCCATTTTGGAACAGAACGCCCAATCTTAGATCTAGCCCCAGAAGGAGTACTGAACCGCCAATATATGCGTTCTCAGCATTCACAAAATTTTTTGATACATGAGAACAAACGACTTGGTGTAAATCAGTGCTTAGTTGGAAAACCGCAAGATACCTTGAAGCTGCAAAGAGTGTCAGCTCTCCCAATAGTTTCAATGCATTTCCCACTCCTCAAATTGTAAACATTTAGTCACACAAGAGCATAATGATCTGTATGTAAGGTGAAATGCTATATACTGTGAGTGGAAAGCCTAAACAGGCGGAAGAATCCGCGGCGTAGACCGTTTCTGTGCTTCTATTAATCAGAACACAGTCGGCTTGCCTTATGCACTGGACAAAATTGTGGGCAGTGACAAGCAACAAAGTACATATTCATTGCAGCAAAAATTTATGAGTCATAAGTTGTAAGACTCGAGTCAGAAGAAGCGCAGTAGGCCTTTCCGTCGAACACATTGTGTGTCCTTCCTGGCCTATCACATCGAGGCTGTGCCAGTGAGTGACCAGACACTACTGGTATCTGTGCAAGGAAGGGAAGACGAGCTGTAAGCAGTTAAAGGGCATTTGAGCTATTTAGTTTAGTTTTCGCCTAAAAAGGTTCGTATAGTCGTTAGGTATGGCTTGTTCCAGCTGTCGAGCTGGCCATGACCCCTGGAACGAAACGTTAATTTCTGAGCAATTCAGTGAAAGCAGGCCTAAATTCGATCATTGTCTTCTCCTTGTTCGGTAATGGCCTAGTTTCGAACAACGTCTCTTCGAGTTCCGTGTTGGCCGCAGTGACTCAGCTGTGATTTTTGTGAATCAAGAGCCCAGCAATCCCACACTCATCGACTAGCTCAAATGCCTTCGCTCTCCTTCACGAAATTAAGTCCGTTACGTTTTAATGTAGTCTTGTCTCCCTGTGCCATTTGTTTTTGTACCGGTTCTCCCTCGCGTTCCACATTCTGCGCAGCTCTTCTCTGCCAGGTTTGCGACCTGCATGTTGCACCATGTCTGCAATGGTGTTTTCTGTAGAACCGGAGGTACCTGAAGGGGTCGCAGCCCATTTGGCCTTGTACGGCTCTGCTTGGCTGCATAGCCTACGTAAGGTTCAGCTGAGCGAGCCCTGGAGAAAAAATTTGATCTATTCGCGACCCTTGTTGTGGTGAGTGCCCTTGTGGTCCTCCTCGCTCACTGCGCGTTTTATCTCGAGAAAATTCAACATTCGGGTTCTCCTTTCAGAAGACTTTCTTACAAGGTGAGGCTGTGAATTCTTGCATGCAGTAGCTTGCAACACTTGTGCAAGCATCAATCCATGCACAGATGTTGTATTCCCTGCAGAATCTCGAGTCAGGGAAAGGGCCCATCCAATAATTTTAGTGCTGTTTGAGCCTTAGGGGAGAACGCCGATGTGGTCTTCAGGTACACAGTGAAGGCTCTAGGCATTATACTACGAGAGCGAATGCATCTTTTTACGCTGCGCAGTGTGCGCCTCTTACAACTGCAGCATCTAGCAGTATCTGTGCTTTTTTGCCCTCTACGTGATTTCAGCGTCCAGATCTGCTCCACAATTCCCTACACCGTTCGAGTTCAAGAAAGAATAGATATGATTTTACCCATGTGCATGGTGGAGACTGTGGGCACTACACCCCTAGGCCAGATGGGTCTCACTGGTTTTCGACAGGCCAGCACAGTGTGAAAGGAGGAGAGAGCATGCCAGAGGCAAGTAGTGGCTCCATTGGAACCCTATCCAGGATGCTACAGGGACGAA
This sequence comes from Eimeria tenella, assembly GCF_000499545.2. Taxonomy (NCBI): domain Eukaryota; phylum Apicomplexa; class Conoidasida; order Eucoccidiorida; family Eimeriidae; genus Eimeria; species Eimeria tenella. The sequence continues at coordinate 23,622 of NW_013543408.1, read as the reverse complement.
GAACGACCGTTTCAAGAGCGGGACTCGCAGTTATGTCTGCCTTTCAAGAGAGTCCCAAGAGTCCTATCGAGTCGACTTACTGCTTTCCAAACATCTACGACAATCGGGTACTACACTTACACGTTTTGGTGACGGAAAACAGTTCTTGTGTATTTGCTGCGTTAGCTCGCTGGTCAAATGGACCAATTAAGGACCTTCGCAGTATTCGCCACATGCTATGTACAGAAACTGCACGAACCCTCAACTTAAAATTTCCCGAGGGTGTGTCGGTTTGCAGGCAAGAGAAGACCTGTACAGCACTTTAGCTTTTGTACATAGTCTAGGGACTGGGCGTGCTGTGCACCATCGAAGTGAGATTCACACATAGCAGATGCTGTGGGTGTGGTGTAAACAGTAATTCCATTGCACAAGTCTTCCCTAATGAAGAAGCCCCTCCTGTGCCCTTTACGTTTTTCCGGGGTGATTGATATGTGAATTTAGGATTTGAGTAAAATTCCACACTCGTTGGGCGCCTTGTTAATAGTACTATGCAAGAACATGAAACTGCGGAGTTAGGCAGTGACAACAGAGACAACTTGCTTATTAAATTAGCTTTGGCTCTTCCTTTGCAACCTGCGATCTAAAGAACAATTCTGGACAATAATATTTAACTTCTTCGTCGAAATTTTCATCGTCAACAAAGTGGGTTAATTGTACGCGTACACGGCTAGTTCTGCAGTGCATAGTGTGCACTATGAAATCGATGCCTTTGGTGCTGTGTGCTGCTTTCCATTCTGTGCCATGTTGTACTTGCTTGAATCTGTCTCTGTACAGCATGCATCTCCAGGCTGGCCTGATTCAGAAGTACGTGGGACGAGTTTTATGAACGGCACTCGTGCTCCCTGTACTAGCCCCTGCCGCACCTGATGGTACCCCGTAAACGCTTGCAACTCTGCCCCGCTGTCACACTATCCGCAGACCATACGGAAATTCGCAATGACATTGGAATTGATTCTCATTCAGTCAGCTCAAATACTACTAAAATCTTCGTGTAAGCTGACACCTTTACAGCAGTTGCCAAGTACCATTAAGCGGCTCCGCTTTTCCTGCGCCTGCTTAAGCCCTCTTGACTGCCTAGCACATTCATTAAGTGCTGCGGAACAGGCAGGCGTGAATGCATATCTTGCCTTTTGATGTTTGATTTCCCTGTTCAAAAGGTTTGCTGGGTTGCTTTCTGTCTGCGTGGATAGCTGAACACATCCACCAGTCTACAGTCGAAGTTACTGGCACCGCTGAAGACGATGAAAGTTGTCACCTGAAAGTTCGCGTGTCGAGTAAGTTCTCTGCACATGCAAAAAGCACTTTCAAGAAGGCGCTTAACAATACCGGGCCGTAAGGCTCTTTGAATAAGACGGAGACCGAAGCAGTTCAAAAAGAGACAGCAACCATGCAGGAAACGACACGGAGGACAGGATTACACTGACGCTGCTTGTTGTCCCAAAATCTCTCGGAATTTTTTCAGTTGCCGCCTTTGTGCAGTGCTTCGTGCTCCTCGCCTCGAGGAAGGCAGGTAGATGATTTAGCGCCCTCTGAAGCTTCAAAGAAGACGAATGAGCAAAACATCGGAGGAGGAAGCATCCACCAGGAAGAGTACACAGTCTTGTTGCTGTTGATTTCGCCACACTTCCGGCGGATGTCTTTTCCAGTTGGTCAGACGAGGCGACCTCACCCGACACCCCGAAGTAATTAACAAATGCGCATGCAACTTTTAGCGCCCGTTGATGCAGTTCAAACGCGAAACTGAACAATGCATTGCCTGAAGGCGGTAATAAGTCCGACCGGGCAGACAAAGTGTGGCAGTGCAGTGAGTGCAAGAGCTTCGCGAAAAACGTTTTCGCGGCATGCCCTTCACTACGTGCAGGTGCAGCTTATAGCACTGACCCCATAAAGCGCGTTCAGCACATAGCAGCTCCCTAGAGTGATTGTGTTGCTGCTGATAAAGCTGCCGTTGCTCATTTGCTATTACAAGCGAGCAGCGGAGTTACTTCAGAACGATCTTTGCTGCTTAAGAACCCCCCGTTAACGTGCTCATTTCTTTTTCGACAGGGCAGTTATTCGGCACTGTGCGCATAGCCTGTTATCTTGCCACGTGATCGAAAGTTTCCGTGAAACCCAGTACGCCACTTCACTAGCATTTAGGGTTGCCGCTTAGTCAGCAGACTACATGCGATTGTTGTAAATTCTATGAATTGTATTCCTACCATCTGCTTTGGTTTCGGTTGCTTCGTTTTCATTGATGCGTTACATCCGTCTCATCTGTGCTGCTTAGCTCTGTGCTTTTGGTGTATACTAAAGTAAAGACTGTTTTCATGAGGAGCCGACGCTTCCCTTGTCTCCTTTCTGAGAAGTGAGGCGAATGTGATTTGTGTTTTACTTGCCGTTTTACGCTTTGCTATGGAGCAGAGGTCAAGAAATACTTCCTACAGAAGTAGTAGAGGACAGTGGATACGAAACACAGACTTCCCTGGAAGTGGCACCCCACGGGCCAAGGAAGGCAGCACTCATTCACGAGCTCCACAATAAGAATGCGCCGCACTTAAATTCGTGTGCTAGTTTCTCCAGAGCTTTGCTTGTTGTCGTTTCATGCAGCCAGCTTCAATGCAGACACGCCGCAAAATTGCAGTTGTCTACTCGTTTTTCGAGTGGCAAGGCTCAGCGAGGAGGGCATGGTCTGTGGATCATGGGCTACTAGGGAGCCACGAGCTGCCAAACTCGCTAAATTTCTTAAATGCTGGTGCAGTTAAGTTTTGTGTCCTCCACAAACGAATGAAGCGCAGAGCAAAATAAGCAGCCGTGGGCCTATTACAATGCTTTCTTTAACAAAATCTGACTATTATGGACAACAATCTCTAGGCCCCACCAAGCAAGTGCTGGGCTCTTTCTCTTCGATGCCTCTAGCTTGCATCATCAGTCACTGGTACAATTTAGTAAAATGTACAGTGGTTGAAGATGTACACAAAGAAACCACCATATCTGAAAATAAAGGGAAAGGTAACTCCTTGCCTCGCCTTTTCAACGTAAAGTTGGCGTCCCATCAATCATTAACCTATATTATCTACGGTGTTGATGCTATCTCGAATTCATTATCCAAATTGTGCTGGCGACCAGGTTTCTTCATGCAGAGGACGCACAAAACACTTCTGAACACTCAAGTCCAAATGCATGAGCTGCTGCTTCCGCAGAAACATCGATTGAGGCTTTGTTCATCCAGCTAATGGGAATCAGGCTGTGTGCATCCGAATCTGACCAAGGTTCCGCGAATTGAAGTGCCATGGACCCAGAATGTGAATTATTATATGCAGCTAAGCTAGTTTAATTGAAGTATTTTTGTTATCAGACAGAGGCCGTGCAATGGCGCAGTGTTGGGTAGGAAGCAGCCGAAGACCGGCGCTCCAAAGGCTCAACCTTATGTAGAGAGACACAAGCATGGCATGCTCCCACCTGGTTTCGCCGACTCTTGGAGTTCATTGAGGTTGCTATCTTTAGAATTGACAAAAACGGCGTCTGAAGGCAGATATAATGTAGAGCAGATGCCCTTCTCGCAACTCAACTAAGCCGTCAGGGCCGTTTCACCGGCGCTCTTAACACCAATTCTTCGGTGTGTTACGGCTTTAATGAGCCTAACTGCGTTCTGTGAAGCGTCTGCCGACCACGCAGAAGCTGTGGAGATGACGTTAAAGGTCAGCACCTTCGGCGAGCACTCCTACTATTAGCTTGCCAGGATCCTATATATCCGGTCTCTTCGTAGAAGAACCGTTAGGCGTTAGTCGAGGCCGACGTACATACGGAGTGAGTACATCTGGGATAGCATTTTGCTGCGTAATGACGCACAAAACTTGAAAAATAGGTCCAAAAATTTCAGATTCCCATGCTGTTTCACAAAACTTGAAAAATAGGTCCAAAAATTTCAGATTCCCATGCTGTTTCCTTAGACGGGAAAAGCAAATCCACGAGTACGTTTTGGACCTGACAACGGAAGCACCTGGAACAGTGCAAGGGCTACGTCAGGTTAAATGCCCCCCGCTTTGCGGAGTGGGATCGAAAATTGTCCAGAAGAGGAAGTGGCGACGCAGGCCTGAGACACCAGTGTCCCAGAACCATTCATATGCAAGGCCAGAACCCTTAAACCCACACACGGCAGACCTGACTTTGTAACAAGAAGTAAATGTGGTTTCTAGGCTCTACAAGTTATGGTTTGATTACGAAGGGATGAGCCACTGTGCAAAAGCCTCTAATGGAGCAGACAAACAAATCGAGTAGCGGAAACTCGCGCGGGCGTTTTCGCGCCCCACTGAATGGCGCATTCACTGAACGAAGTACTATGCTACAATAAATTTTAAAAATTTTCCACAACTTCAACTAAAGAAAACGCTCATCAATGGAGCTGTTATATAGTCGTAGCAAGTGAAGGACACGCTCTCCGCTCGAATGCGGCGTAGAACACAGAGATCTTAAGTTGGGCGCTGCTGCAACATAAACAGTGACGCCTTCTTGGTGTTTTTGTTGCATCAATCTGTTTCGCATTTTAGTGGCCTTTTGCAAGCACAAGAACCTAGCAAAAGTCACAATGCATTTGTCTGCAGACCAACAGCATGGTACCCCAGGCCAGTTTCGACTTGGCGAGTTTAACGTTATGCAAGCAAGGTTTCGACAGGGAACCTGTGGGAAGTGGAATCAAACAAGGAGATAAATTAATAATAGATTGTATATAGCGAACAGCAAAGTGCTCGGGAGGGTGTTAGAACCAGAGACTCATGCTTGTTCGTGATGGCGTAAGAAGATCTGATCAACAGTTCCTTCAAGAGTCGGCAGGACACGGCAGCGCAAGCAAAAGGACAATTTTTAGCTAATGTGCCAGCTAGATGTGCCTAGAAGTTTCACTGACACGACGTTGTTAACATGAAAAGCTGGGCCATGGTGTAAGACCACTCGTCATAGCTTACACGTGGGGCCGATACTAGTTCTGCACCCAAGGCCCTTCACATCGCATCCATTGGCTCAGAGCAGCAGCCAAAGGCAGACCTTTCGGGAGGAAGCACAATATCTAGGGACTATTCTTTTGTCATCAATGTGATGTCCTGTATAATTTGGATAGGGTCAAGCCTCCTGCAAATGAGTAGCTGGCTGGAGCGAACTTGTTAATAACTAATGCGCGTGAACGGCTCCCAGTAGTCACAAGATCGTCTGCTACAACAAGTGTCTGCTCATTTACTCGAGCCTTTGTAGTCAAATTCATTGTCCACAAAAACGATATTTCTGTACAGCCCTCTTCTCTACAATATTTCATTGCACGCCTACATTTATGCGGGTCTCCGCAGTGGGCTGGCGGGTCATCCTGCTTGTTCCAAAATGACTTCAGTGATGCACTCTGACCTGCCCTATGTTTCGGAAAGAAACGCGCATGAATTGGTACTCTCATATTCGGGTTCGCTGCGTGGAGCCAGAAAGAATCAGCCAAAGGCAAGAACACTGAAGCAGACCTTTGGTTCGCCATCTTCGCTACTGCTCCTGAGCGCTCTTATATTCCTTGTTGCTCAGTGTGCGCTTTACCTTAAAACTTATAGATACTCAGGCGATTCTTCCAGGAGGCTCTCTGACCGGGTGAAGCCTTTGCAAAGTGCACACCTCGATAGAAAGCTTGCAGGCAAAGATTTGCACTTTCTGCCCCCGGAAGCTCTTAAAACAACAAAATAGCTAACTATTTGTGCTCGACAACGTCTTTACCCCGTTCCTTGTATTATCACAGCAGGCCAGTGTGCGTCTTGCAATTGAGTCGATTTGCAGCGGATGTGTGTGTTTTTCCTTTTGCCAGCGCTCGCATCGTTCAAGCTTGAATAAAACTCCCTTCCCTTCATCGACGGGACATCAGGGCTTTCAGTTTACTTCACTTGAAGATGCGTGCAACCATCAGGACCAGAGCAGCAATAGTACTGAGGAAAATGTAGAAAGTGGACTTCAGTCACCGGCAGGACATGGGTTGCCCACGTATGAAGAAGCATGCCGCAGTCCACCGCAGGGCAGAAATAGTTTTGTACGAAGCCCAAGAAGTCAAAATCCAGCTGAAGGACCCTATCCGCTCCCTTCATACGAAGAAGCATGCGGCAGTCAGGGCCAAAGCAGCGGTGGAAATACACAAAGCTGGAGAAGCCCGCATGCAGCAGTCGGGCAAGCAGCATTGCCTTCATATGAAGAGGCCTGCGGCAATCAGGCTTCAAGCAACGACGGAAATGAACAGAACGGAAGAAACCGTGGCGCAGTAGCGGAAGGAGGTAGGGCGGCCACCCACAATGCATCAGCCGCTAGAGGCGGCCTGCGAGGAGTGCTTTCGACCGCGTTGAGCAGTATTGCTTCAATTGTCTCAGAGACCCGTGGGATGCGTAGGAATGGCTCGCGACGCCGACAGCGTCGTTCACAGCACTTCGATTTTCCACGGCTGTGCGATGAACAGGTACTTCTTTCGCTCAGGCTGTGAACTGGCGGCCGCAGATTGTTTCTTGTCGTTCCCGTTTGTTTTCTTGTAATCAGGTGCGGTGGACAGGTACCGCTGCCCGACTGCTGCATCTCACGTCCAATATCGGCGCATGAACCTTTCATTAGTTTTGTGGTTGGCTTGCTTCGGTGTGCAGGCAAGGAGTGTCCTACAGAATCTCATGAAATATATTGAAGGTTTGTCGAGTGACGTGTCTATGGAAGAGCCAAGTGAGTTTTGCTTGGCGCAGAGACTGCACGTAATTTGTAAACAACGGTCCCTGTACAAGTAGCTAAAGCTAGTGAAACGTGCCATCTTTCCGGTTGAAAGTTCCGTCTTGAAGAATTTTTTGTGGCGTTCAATAATCTCTCTTCGTCTATTTCGGAAGTAGGAGAAACACGATGCCGCCACTGCTTAATTAATGTGAAGATAAGCTTCAGAACAAACATGATGAAGGTGGCGCCAGCAATGCTTGAGCAATGTGGATCCTCAGAGGAATTCTGTACAGTACTGATGGGCGCGCATTTTTCTTTTGATGTTTTCCAAGAGGTAGGGTGACCGTATTCAGGTTTTCCAGTGCGTAGGAATCTCAGTTTAATGAATTACGAAACGGCGCATTCCATGTGAGGTCCGTCGTGCCTGTTTGTATGTTTCTTTGTACAGCGTCCTCATTCAAGCTGGCCAAATGCAGGTGTACGTTCCATTCAGTAAAATATAACTACGCGAATAATACAAGTCACTCCGCTGTTACACTGTTATCACCCCTTCTTTTCCCATTATTGTTCCTTCCTCTCCGCAGGCTTGGAAGCATACTCTTAGTTTCAACAGCTCAGCATTTCTGTTGTACCCTTCGCAGGCCCTACAACGGTTTGCAAATACTTTGGAGTCCTCCGTCCTTGGCTCAGCCGATACACTATTAGAAGAAGAATGTAAGGCAAACTACTTTAGACAAGAAGCTGACAGTTATCCAGCAGTTTCCTCCGTGCATTTTCCCATGTGCATGGCTCGCCGTGAAGCATGGCGGCCAGTAGATGCTTACCTAATACCTTTGGAATGTTCATACATGTCCTGATTTCTGTGTGCACAGCACTGCGCGAATGTATGCGTACAATTGAAATCAACTCTAGTCGTGGAGGCGAATCAGTTGGACGAACAGTAGTCACAATCACAGGCAAGCCTTTTGGCATGTTTCTGCATAGCATCAAAGCGTTCGGTGCTGTTAACTTGAGAAACGGAAGATAGTAGGACGCACCAGGCGAAATGTAAAGTAGAGACGCAGAGAGTAATGGAGAACATGCAGGACGAGCTAGGCAAGAGCTGGGGATCCCCTCTCATGAAACCACTGGGATTTTACCATTCCACGCTGAAATTCGAAAAGGTTCCTTCAACTGCCATTTTTCTGCAGCGAGACGCCCACCTGAGTACGATGATGACTCTTAGATCTCTCAGTACTTCATGCGGAGCTCCGAATGAAACGAGGCAGCGAACCGAGCGGCAGAGAAAGACCTGCCTGGGAGAACTGTTTCCTTCGCGTGATGGGTTTTGCGTTAAATCTGTGGCGCTAGGAATCTAAACTCTACAGCCTGATGGTGTAGCGCCTTCACAGGTTTCGCAGCGTGTAGGACATTAGTTCAATTGTTTGGAGTTTGGGTCCACTGGTTTGATGGTACATGCCAGGATTAGGCACTACTGGGGGAACTCCGATATTGCCTCGTTTGTTCTAGAGGCAGTCTTTCTTGACAGGGCGTTGACCCCACATTGAGGAAAGAGACCACTGAACGTAACGGCAAAGCGAACAGTTAGCTTATGCCGCCACAAGCTTTTTTTGAGGAGAGTGTGCATTCGACCTCACCACTTCGTTTCCATTGTGTCCACCATGCCTGTGGAACATCATGTGCACTCGTAACATTGTAGCGCCAAAATACAGTGCTTTCTTAGAATGTAGAGGCTACATTGGGGTGAAGAGCCTAATATCCCCCGCAAAGTGAACCCCGACTGGAGAGAAGACTGAGGACTTTACGGCGATAGAACAAAAGGTGGAAGCCCACATTTGCGCGCCAAAGCGACTGCCAATGCTATAAGGCCAAGTGCTTGCAGCACGCAGAGCTTCGCACTTTAAGATTGCTCAAGTTTACTAATTTGGTGAAGGACCAAGCGAGCGTGGAACTCCTGGAGGACGAGGGGATCCATGGACGTTGGCACTGCGTTCCAGAGCAGTCCCTTGGATTTCGAGATTGCGGCTAAAAGGCAAAGACACTTCCTTTTTAAGCAGAAGTACCAAAAATGAACCGATGCGAGAGAACTAACGCAAGAAGGTAGGCTTGTCGTACCGCTCTCAAGCAACTGTAGTAACTGTCACGACCTGGAAATAAGCTGCGTAGGTAAGCTTCCAAATTGTGACAGAGTAGGGAAATAGGAACGACAAAACTTCAAAGTCGCTCTTCAGAGCAGAGCAGAGCATGCAATACCAGCGAAGCGAAGAGACACACTAGAAAGGCTAATGGTGTAACGTACTCCTCCTGCTGCACCTGCTGCTGCTGGAAACAGCTTCCCCAGAGGCTCAGATATTCCGAACCGGCAAGAGGAAGGCCGCCGAGTCCATGGACATACAAAATGCCGGATATTTAGAAGCAGCACTGGCGATGGCCGCAAGTACCACACGCCATGATATGCACCAAATCGTGATTCAATATATATGAATGCAATAAATTAGGCACTATACAAAACGTTCATCACATCTCGGCAACTACTGGGCATCTCTCACTAGCATAAAAGGCTCTGAGCAGGCTCAGTTCCCTGGCCGTGGCACTGCAAAATTATATATACTTCACCTGACCCTCCTCAAACATTTAATGCAATTGAGCTGTTGTCCTGGAAATGCTTCCGTTTTAGGCATTTGAACTGCAGTTCAAGCGTGACTCGAGCAGTGTCAGTTTGTTTCGCATGACTTCGTGGGCAACTTTAACTGTCAGTTGGGGACGCGCAGGAAAGAGTTGTATTTCCCACAGGCTGCAACAGAGGGCGAGTGGTTTTATTCGGCGTCTCCTGCCCCACAAAAAACAACGCGGCGGTGGACGCCGGAGACAGCTGAGTTTGATCCACTGATTTGTACAATGCATGATGTTTGCTCGTTTTCCACGTCATCGGTTGTCGGGATCTGTCACTGTAAAACATTGGCAACTCCCACAAAATTTTAGCCTCCTTGTATACATAAGTAGCCCCCTTCGTCTCTGTATACCCCGGCTCCCGACCAGGAGGGCAATGCATCTGATAGTCTATAAGTTGGGGAAATAATTCCACAAATAACAACACCGGATACATAAGCAGAATCCGAGAAATATCTATTTGGCGGGCCAGTTTCTAGGTGCCATTGCCAGAACTGCGAGATCCAGTCAGTAATACATGCTTGCGCATGTATGACTGTCAGGGATAAACAGGTGTCCATAAAGTACTCTGCAAACAGCGATGTATTGAACACTAATCTTTTTACTGCAAACCTGTCTTAGCTGCAATGTTTGCGCTAGTGGAAGGTGCCGTAAGGCTCACGTAACTTCCTGGAGAAGCTGTTTTTGCCGGGTTGGCCGCAAGCATTGATTTAGAGGAATCTTCAAAAAATGTTGCAGCTGTAACGTTGAGCTACGACGTTCTTAGCACTGCAGTGCCATTTAGAATTTTATTCTGAGTTAAGCACTTTCCCTCTTCAGCTTTTTTCGAATAGCGTGACCGTCTCTCTACGTAAAGTTCTATGTGCCTACTAAGGCCTCAGCAGATGGCAACGGCACTATTAAGGGGATTCGAAGACACCTAAGTTTTTAGATGAACAGTTTCCTTGTATTTGGAGATACAAGGGACGCATATTGCATTGGCGTGTTCAGCTGTGTACGCAAATACACGAAACAACCAAACAAGCGTTTCAAGCAGCAAAGTTAAGTATCAGCAAATCAGATATTCCTTTCTGCCAGTCTGTTCCGCAGTATTCAACGAATATATTGGGCAGTAAAGAAGGAATTGTGAATGAAAGGAAAAAAACAGCAACTTGCAGCTTAGAGGAGAACCGGTTCAAAAGCAAATAGCAAGGGGAGACAAGACTACGTTGCAAGCATAACGGAATCAACTTCCAGGAACCGTGCGGAGGCATTTGAGCGAGTCGATCACTGTGGGGCTACTGAAAGTTGTTGATACACAAAGACCTCAACTTGGTCCCTGCGGCCAACAAGGAGCTTGAAGAGACGTGACCATTACCGAATTAAGCAAAAGCCATTAATCGGATTTAGGCCTGCTGTCACTGAACTGTATGGAAATCAGTGCTTCGTCCCTGGAGTCATGGCCCTCTCAACAGCTCTATGACAGGCAACTCGCGGGAACGCCTTGCACGAAACACTGAAACAAGCCATACCTAAAGAGTAGTATGGATCTTCCTATGCGAAAACTAAACTAATCCGCTCAAGGAGCCTTTAGTTGCTCTCAGCTTGTCGTTCTCTGTCTGCAGAGGTACCAGTAGAGTTCGGTCACTGGCTGGCAGAGTCCAAACATCCTAGACCACAAGGACGCATGATGTCTTCGCCTAGTTCTACCAGGCAAGTGCTAGGCTCTTTCTCTTCGATGCCTCTAGCTTGCATCTTCAGTCACTGGTACAATTTAGTAAAATGTACAGTGGTTGAAGATGTACACAAAGAAACCACCATATCTGAAAATAAAGGGAAAGGTAACTCCTTGCCTCGCCTTTTCAACGTAAAGTTGGCGTCCCATCAATCATTAACCTATATTATCTACGGTGTTGATGCTATCTCGAATTCATTATCTAGATTGTGCTGGCGACCAGGTTTCTTCATGCAGAGGACGCACAAAACACTTCTGAACACTCAAGTCCAAATGCATGAGCTGCTGCTTCCGCAGAAACATCGATTGAGGCTTTGTTCATCCAGCTAATGGGAATCAGGCTGTGTGCATCCGAATCTGACCAAGGTTCCGCGAATTGAAGTGCCATGGACCCAGAATGTGAATTATTATATGCAGCTAAGCTAGTTTAATTGAAGTATTTTTGTTATCAGACAGAGGCCGTGCAATGGCGCAGTGTTGGGTAGGAAGCAGCCGAAGACCGGCGCTCCAAAGGCTCAACCTTATGTAGAGAGACACAAGCATGGCATGCTCCCACCTGGTTTCGCCGACTCTTGGAGTTCATTGAGGTTGCTATCTTTAGAATTGACAAAAACGGCGTCTGAAGGCAGATATAATGTAGAGCAGATGCCCTTCTCGCAACTCAACTAAGCCGTCAGGGCCGTTTCACCGGCGCTCTTAACACCAATTCTTCGGTGTGTTACGGCTTTAATGAGCCTAACTGCGTTCTGTGAAGCGTCTGCCGACCACGCAGAAGCTGTGGAGATGACGTTAAAGGTCAGCACCTTCGGCGAGCACTCCTACTATTAGCTTGCCAGGATCCTATATATCCGGTCTCTTCGTAGAAGAACCGTTAGGCGTTAGTCGAGGCCGACGTACATACGGAGTGAGTACATCTGGGATAGCATTTTGCTGCGTAATGACGCACAAAACTTGAAAAATAGGTCCAAAAATTTCAGATTCCCATGCTGTTTCACAAAACTTGAAAAATAGGTCCAAAAATTTCAGATTCCCATGCTGTTTCCTTAGACGGGAAAAGCAAATCCACGAGTACGTTTTGGACCTGACAACGGAAGCACCTGGAACAGTGCAAGGGCTACGTCAGGTTAAATGCCCCCCGCTTTGCGGAGTGGGATCGAAAATTGTCCAGAAGAGGAAGTGGCGACGCAGGCCTGAGACACCAGTGTCCCAGAACCATTCATATGCAAGGCCAGAACCCTTAAACCCACACACGGCAGACCTGACTTTGTAACAAGAAGTAAATGTGGTTTCTAGGCTCTACAAGTTATGGTTTGATTACGAAGGGATGAGCCACTGTGCAAAAGCCTCTAATGGAGCAGACAAACAAATCGAGTAGCGGAAACTCGCGCGGGCGTTTTCGCGCCCCACTGAATGGCGCATTCACTGAACGAAGTACTATGCTACAATAAATTTTAAAAATTTTCCACAATTTCAACTAAAGAAAACGCTCATCAATGGAGCTGCTACCTGGTCTGAGTATGTGAAGGTCACGCTCTCCGCTCGAATGCGGCGTAGAACAGAGCGATATGATGTTGGGTGCTGCTCCGGGATAAATAGCGATACCTTCTTGGCGCTTTTGTTGTATAAATTTGTTTCGCATTTTAGTGGCCTTTTGCAAGCACAAGAACCTAGCAAAAGTCACAATGCATTTGTCTGCAGACCAACAGCATGGTACCCCAGGCCAGTTTCGACTTGGCGAGTTTAACGTTATGCAAGCAAGGTTTCGACAGGGAACCTGGGGAGTGGAATCAAACAAGGAGATAAATTAATAATAGATTGTATATAGCGAACAGCAAAGTGCTCGGGAGGGTGTTAGAACCAGAGACTCATGCTTGTTCGTGATGGCGTAAGATCTGATCAACAGTTCCTTCAAGAGTCGGCAGGACACGGCAGCGCAAGCAAAAGGACAATTTTTAGCTAATGTGCCAGCTAGATGTGCCTAGAAGTTTCACTGACACGACGTTGTTAACATGAAAAGCTGGGCCATGGTGTAAGACCACTCTTCATAGCTTACGCGCGGGGCCGATACTAGTTCTGCACCCAAGGCCCTTCACATCGCATCCATTGGCTCAGAGCAGCAGCCAAAGGCAGACCTTTTGGGAGAAAACACAATCCCTAGGGGCCATTCTTTTGTTATCAGTGTGTTATCTTGTATAGTTCGGGTAGCATCAAGCCTCCTGCAAATGAGAATACGGCTGAAGCGAACTTGTTAACAGCTAATGCGCGTGAACGGCTTCCAGTAGTCACAAGATCCCACAAGTGCCTTCTCATTTCCTCGAACCTTTGTAGTCAAATTCATTGTCCACAAAAACGGCATCTCCTTACAATCCTCACATCCAATATTTCATTGCGTATCATCATATATGAGGGTCCCCGCAGTGGGCTGGCGGGTCATCCTGCTTGTTCCAAAATGACTTCAATGGTGCACTCTGACCTGCCCTATGCTTCGGAAAGAAATTCACATGAATTCGTAACCCCATACTCGGGTTCGCTGCGTGGAGCCACAAAGAATCAGCCAAAGGCAAGAACACTGAAGCAGACCTCTGGTTCGCCATCTTCGCTACTGCTCCTCAGCGCTCTCATATTCCTTGTTGCTCAGTGTGCGCTTTACCTTAAAACTTATAGATACTCAGGCGATTCTTCCAGGAGGCTCTCTGACCGGGTGAAGCCTTTGCAAAGTGCACACCTCGATAGAAAGCTTGCAGGCAAAGATTTGCACTTTCTGCCCCCGGAAGCTCTTAAAACAACAAAATAGCTAACTATTTGTGCTCGACAACGTCTTTACCCCGTTCCTTGTATTATCACAGCAGGCCAGTGTGCGTCTTGCAATTGAGTCGACTTGCAGCGGATGTGTGTGTTTTTCCTTTTGCCAGCGCTCGCATCGTTCAAGCTTGAATAAAACTCCCTTCCCTTCATCGACGGGACATCAGGGCTTTCAGTTTACTTCACTTGAAGATGCGTGCAACCATCAGGCCCAGAGCAGCAATGGTGCTGCGGAAATTGTAGAAAGTGGACTACAGTCACCGTCAACAGATGACTTGCCCACGTATGATGAAGCATGCCGCAGCCCACCGCAAGACAGCAATAGTTTTGTACAAAGCCCAAGAAGTCAAAATCCAGCAGAAGGACCAGATCCGCTTCCTTCATACGAAGAAGCATGCGGCAGTCAGGGCCAAAGCAGCGGTGGAAATACACAAAGCTGGAGAAGCCCGCATGCAGCAGTCGGGCAAGCAGCATTGCCTTCATATGAAGAGGCCTGCGGCAATCAGGCTTCAAGCAACGACGGAAATGAGCAGAACGGAAGAAACCGTGGCGCAGTAGCAGAAGCAGCTAGTGCAGCCTCCGATAATGCATCAGCGGCTAGAGGCGGCCTGCGAGGAGTGTTTTCAAACGCGTGGCGCACTATTGCTTGTGCATTTCGCTTTTATTCTCGGAATAGTGAAGGCCATGGGACTGGCGATGAGAGCCAATCATCTGTACCCTTCGAGTTTCCAGCTCTTGAAAATGAACGGGTACTTCCTTTGCTTAGCCGACAACCTGGTGACTTTTGTTCGCTTGCTATTAATGTCTTGTAATTAGACGGTCCAGTTGTGCGCCCTTGCCTATCCGGTACGTGTTGTAACTGAAGTGTGCTCACAAAAGCTTAACTGGAATGTTTGCTGATTTATGGTGGTTTGCAGGACACACCTGTCTTGAAGAGTGTTGTACAGTTTATTCAAACTTTCTCTAGTCGGCGTCCTAGGGAGCGCGAAAGTCAGTCTCGCCACAAGTAAAGCCTCCATGTAATTCATAAATAGCGAATCTGCCTGTACAATTCACCTACCCTTCAAAAATCCTTTTTCAGGCTATATTTAGTGAGTCATGAGTGAAATATGCCATGTCTGCTGTCATGCCTGTACTTAAAGCTTCACTTTGAGGTTTTTCTTTTTTTGGGCCACACCAATGCTTTCCTTTCTGGAATCTGCAATCTCCCCGAAAGCAATGCAGCAGCTGCTTGACTAATAGGAGGAAAGAGGCCGACGCAAGCACACAAAAAGTGGCATGTACGATTCTTCCGTAATATGCGATTTCAGGAGAATTTCAAGCATTATTGATGGGTGTCGCTTTCGGCATTCGTGTTGTCCTAGAGGTATGATGACCGTAAGAAGATTTTCCAGTGCGTAGAGAGCAAGGTTCATTGAAATATGAAATTGAGCTCTTTACCATTGGTTTCTCGTGCTTGTTTCGCAGCGTCATCGTCCGAATTGGCCAA
Source organism: Eimeria tenella (assembly GCF_000499545.2). Classification (NCBI taxonomy): domain Eukaryota; phylum Apicomplexa; class Conoidasida; order Eucoccidiorida; family Eimeriidae; genus Eimeria; species Eimeria tenella. The sequence goes on along the minus strand of NW_013543408.1, from coordinate 8,224 downwards.
CTATGGAAGTACGTTCTCTTCAGTGAAGCATCCCCACACGAATAAATCAGGCACTTTTGCAGCCGAGCCGTTTGTATTCCTTGCTTCCCCCAAGCTTGCAAGTACACGTTCAATATTTTTGGTTTTGCAATTGTGCATTCCTCTCTGCAGCTCTTACTCGAGTTTACACGTACTTTGGAGACCTGCGTCCTTGATGCACTTATCCAGCTATCAGAAAGTTCGTGTAAGGCAAACTGTTCTCTGCGGGAAACTGACTCTTTTCTAGTTTTAGTTCTCTGTCGATTCTACAATACCTTCAAATAGCCAAATGTATGACTCCCAATCAAGCGCGGTAGCCCTAAAACGTTCAGCTCTCACCTTTGCAGTGTTTGTATTAGTATCGAGTTTCTGGATGTACAGCAAGGCGCAAGACTGCGCCTACAATTGAGATCACATCCACCCGTGACGGCAATTTGGTCGGGCACATCATGGTTCAAGTGACAGGCAAGCCTTACTGCATATCATAAGAGCACTTCGTGGTGTGAGCTTCAGGAGCGCAGGCCAACAAAAGCTTTCAAGCGAGTCGTAAAGTAGAAAGGCTCATTGAGAATAAAAGGATCATGCACGGAAGCTTAGGCAGGAGATGGTGGAGTGAAGTGCGAGTTATCTTGTGAAAGCATCGTGATTTGACTTGTTCACACCGAAGTTCACAATGACACGTTCAACTGCTATTTTTCTGCAGCGCTCCGCGCACCTCCCTACAATGACACCCCCGAGGTTGAATGCTTTTCCCAAACATCCGAATAGAGCGGGACGGCGAATGGAGCGGCAGAGAAGAGCTTGGCGCGAAGAGCTACCTCCTGCTGATGTTGGAGTCTACTCAGCATACTTTTTTTCACCTCCTATTAGAAAAAAAATTGTGGAAGAGCTGCTCTCCACTTGATTTAATCTATCGATAGAATTCTCTGCCGTGTGGTGTGCACGCAGGGAGGAAGAGCTGCAGGTAAATGGCTTCCAACTTTTTCTTGTGATTTTTGCTGACTTTGTCCAATGTGAAGCTCATTATTTGCGCTTCTTGCCTTGGTCGGGACCCTGCGTCATTTGCTTTTGTGCTTAAACAGTCATGCACGATTATGTGCACGAAAGTTGCAGAGTTTTATTTTGGAGATAGACTCTCCCCTGTAGTGCACGCTTGGATGCACGACGGAAATGAAGGCTTTACACTAAGCTTGGAATCATGGCTTTGACTACTGCTTTAGAGAACTCGCACAATCATACTGTGCATTAAATATGCAATGTTGTGATAACGTGAGCTGCGGCTGCCGTTGGGGCTGGGGCTGCTTGCTTTATGCAAACAAGCCGAAAAGCTGCGAAGGGGACTGTTTTTTTAAGGAACCGTCTCTCAACTTCTTTCACGTAAGTATAAAAATCTCGAGCCTGAGGCGCTGAGATATTAGAATCGAAAGCCTTACAATTTATCCCTCCGATGCAGTCGGCAGCATGCGCGGCATTAGGCCAATCGCTCTACGAGTACATTAAGTTCAGGGTTACTGGTTTATGTGGGTTTGCGGAAGGAAAGCATTATGAAACGCCTTCAAATTTGATGTGTTACTCCAAAGCATATTGCATGCTTCTTAATGAGTTGTGGTGACCTTGACTTCATAAGAAAGCCAATCCCAAAAGAAATTTCGGTGTATCTTTAGCCTTTGGCGATGCAAGCTCTTTCTGAGCTAGGTTTGCAAGAGCTCTCATGATTTCGTTTACAGTGTACCTCAACATGGCTGCGGGACATTTTCTGTATTTATGTTTCTGTGGCGTTGAAATTGAAAACTTCCTATGAATTTAGACACTATGAAGAAGGCAATTGCCCGGTGTCCCCGTGAATGCCCGTTTGCTGTTCGTAAGACTGAAGGCTTCACTGCAGGCGATGAAGATGAATGCCCACATCTGCGCACCCATGTAACTGTAGCTGCTACAAAGCCAAATGCTTTTTGCACAAGCGGGGCTTAGGACTGTATTTAAACCAAAAAGCCAACCTTCTCCAGTTCAGTAAATGGCAAATGTGCTTGGGACTCTTGGACAATAAGGGAAACCTCGGTGGCGAAATCTCTTCAGTGCATTTCAGACAGCTTTCTTTCTCCGGAACTGCGGCTACGAGGCAGATGCTTCAGTTGCTTTCCAAGCAGCCCTACAGCAGCGAGCAGGAGTGGACAGATGGGAAAAAAAGCCACGACAAAGTAGGACATTCGCACTCTACTAGGCTGCCTTTACCGTCGTCACAATGTGTCACAACGTGGAAGTAGGGTAAGTGCGCTATGTCCTAATTGCGGCAGAATGAAGCACTGGGAACAACAAAACAATGCGGCGGCTTGGTTTTTAAAGTAAAGCAGGCTACGCCGATGAAGGTAAGGAACTTACTTAAAAGACTAATGGCGCAATGCCCTCGCGTACAACTCCGGTGTGTCAGCGGCAACCGCCACCCGTCAGGCTCCGTATAACACAAAACACGCCCTGGCTACTCCATGCATACAAATGAAAGAAAGCAGCCAATGCGTTCAATACATGGCCCTTTTGCAACGTAAGAGCTCCTGCTAAGCTTAGTTGAACCACTCGCAGTATTACATTGTTACAGAAAATTAATCCAGCTGTCGCCTTGAATTTCAGAAAAAGTTTGTGGTTTTGAAGAGCATCCGTATGGGGCTCTAAACCTGGAGTCCAAATGTAAGGTGAGCCATGTCTGTAGCGCACGGCATTACAATGCCGCGCTGCAACAACCTTCAAAACTTGTCACATTTTGCGTTATATGGGAAAAGCATAGCTCGACTTGCTCCACTTGGACAATTTTTGCACTGCAACGGACCGCGCTTGAGGTGGCAGACAGGTAGGCCAGGGTTTGGGGAGGGCAGTGTCAGGCAGTAACAACCACACCGAGAGTTGAAATCTCTTGTTGGTAGCGGAGAAGCAGCAATAATAGAAATATGTTTATCTTACTCTTTACTAGGTCTTTGCTGTTCAGAGACGTTTGTGCGCATTAGCAGCACTGTGTGGGGGCTAAGCCGAGTTTCACTCAAGATGACTGAGGGACGTTCGGGGAAATTATTATTCTATGAGCAGTAGGGTAAAAACTTGATTCTACGGAACCCTGTTTCTTTCAGCATAGCACACAGTAGAGCTCATTGGTTGGGCCAATACGGAACCGTCGAGTGAAAGGTGAGCAGGTTGCAACATCTGCCGAAGTGTTTTCTGCACGAGAAACCAATCAAACACAGCAGATGGCCACTTCTGCACGCACAGTGCCGGACTATTAAGACTCGAGCACGCCTCCACAAAATTTACTTTGCAAGAGATAGGCAGTAGAACATGCATAGCAGATGGACCAAACCAACGTGGTCGCCCCGTTGCAACAGGAGGTGAGGAATTGGCGAACCTGTCCTGAAGCTGTGGAAGGCCCTAACCAAGGGAGCTACAGTTCATTTCATGAATTGGAGAGGTGGCAGCACCATTGGACAACTTGTGGGAAGCTATCACGAAGGTGTGGAGGAGACGGCGAATCAGTTGGATAAAAGCCCATATTCGGGACTTAATAGAAACTAGCTGCAGCCCTTGATGCGTGATCAGGCATGCTCTGTCTCTTTTTAGTGCAAGGAAAAGGAACATCTGGCTACGGGTTGGTCCCATGAAACTAATGGGCTCGCCGAGATGGAGAGACCTGTAAATCGTATGAACGTGGTACAAATTAAGGGGGAAATAGTGTTTCACAGCCACAGCCGCGTGTGGAGTACAACGCGTTCAGCTACCCCTAGTTGCGAGGGGTCTAGGCGCAATGTGGATGAAAAGTGACTACAGTGCACTCTAGCAATACGAACGAAAACTGTCAAAGTCTCAAAATGCTCGAAGCAAAGACTTCTGCAGCAAAAGACGGGAAGTCCCCGGATTAAGGGCTACAGATGAATTTACTGTAGTGTGCAGGCACTACAATAGGGCTTGCTCGTGAGCTCAAGAGGATAGCCCGCTGGTGACCTATGAGCGGTTGAGAGGTTAAGACGCTAATCGACAGCGGAAACTTCTTACTAGTAAAAGAGAAAAGTAATTTATTAGCAAAACGACATGTATAAACTAGAAATGTCTACGAAAAGCCTAAAATTGGGGCTGGCGACAACGCCGACACCTGCGCGGGTCATCTCCCTACCTGGCGAAGAAAGCAAGAACCATGAATAAACGACTTAGAGAGTTTCTGGTTTGGAAACCTCGGAATAGAACTGCCTTTTCCATAATATGGTAGACGTTTCTCGACAGATGCGTCAAGAATTTCATAGAGCGCAAAAGTTGTGGGCCAGGTAGCACCGTATCGTTGCCGAGAACGCCCTGTACTACATCTACTGTGCGTGTTAAGGAGGTAAAAATGCACCCTAAATAGGCATAGGCATCTAAGGCTAGTGGTAATTGCATGAAAAACCAACATCTTGACGACATGACGGAACGCATGTTGTGCGTAGGCCAGTACCCAGTGTGCCTACAGAAGCTACAGTGATCTACGCTATGGAGGGAATATAATAGAACGTAAGACTGGTATTGAATAAGATCAATTAGACAGGAGACTAAGCCAATTAGTTACGAGCCTCAACCGCTCATTAGGGTTTCGCTGCTGACTGAGTTGTGAGGCGCCGGCCCAACAGAGCCATAATTAACTCCAACTGTATCCGGGCCAAATGCACCATTCTAGGGAAGCCTGGACAGTCAACACAGCAGCACTTGAATATTTTTTTTGACAATTGCGAGCCAACTAAACTCTCAGGGAAATGCAGGACTATTTTTTTGTTGGTAGTTGCTAGCCAGCAAAACTCTCAGGGAATTGCAGCCTGTGGCAGGTCCACTGGCTCCCATTGGGAGGGGTGGAGGGCTCAGCTGTGGCCCTTTTGTTTCTAGATTTGAACGCCAAATGGCTCTTTAAATTCAAAATAAAATTTGAATTCAAAGAGCCAAAGAGAGGCGAGAGTAGCGCCTCCCAGCTGGTCCAGCTCCTTTGTTTTCTCCTGCTGGTCTGCCCCCTGTGGGCCTCCCAGGCCTGGCTTTCGGTCTTAATTTTTTTTCGCATCAACTTTGCATGCAGGGTGTGTGCAGCCTCTGGGGGCCCCTGAAAGTGGCCAGGGCCTCAAAAGGGGTACTCAAGGGGCCCCTCTACAAGGCAAAGCACCTGAGTCCAAACTGGAGACGCAGACTCTCCCGCAGCAGCAGCGCCAAAGGAAGCTGCAGCAGCGCCGAAGGAGGCTGCGGCTGCGCCAAAGGAAGCCGCAGCAGAGCAGGCGGGGCTGAAGCAGCGCCCAAGGAAGCCGCATCAGCACCGAAGGAAGCTGCAGCAGCACAGGCTGCGCTGCAGCAGCACAAGCGAGGCTGCAGCAGCGCCGGAGGAAACTACAGCAGCACTGAAGATGCTGCAGCAGCACTGAAGGTGTTGCAACAGCACCGGAGAAGCTGCACAGCAGCCTCCTAGGCCTGTAAGCAGGGGCCTCTAGTGGCGCCTGTAGGCGCTGGGGAGCGCCGACAGCGGCAGCCTTTAGGTCTAGGGGGTCTTTAATGCAACAGGTTAGGATTTATTCACTTCATTTTATTAAAATTTTACGTATTTAAAGCAAACAACGCTTTTTGCTGCAAGAAATGAAAGCAAGAAGCAAGAGCGAGGGCTTGCTGCAGCGCAGGAGCGACGCATGCAACGGCAGCGACGACTCCATCGAAAGAGAATATTTCCCGACAAGAAGTGGTAAATAATTGCATTAATAACTGAATAAATAAAAAATCGAAAAGCAAAAGTACAGAAAGCTTTATTGAGATCTTCTCAACTTGTCGCGTATGGGCAGAGGCTTCTGGAGCAGCCATCTAAACCCCACTCGTTGACACCAACAACAAGAGGCTGTTTGTTTTTCATATAGAAAGTAATTCATAAGATCTTAAAGGGCTTCAAGCTGCTGTTGTAGCAGCCCAAGAGCGACTCAACGGGCGAGCTTGCCACTAACTAGAAGCAGCACAGCAGCGGCAGCATCAGTAGCAGCAGCAGCTGGTGCTGTGAGACTCGAGGAGTCTGTTTTCAGGCTCCTTGCCTTTTCGGCGTTGCCTACAGTAGCAGCCAGACCTACAGCAGCAGCAGCAGCGAAATTGAAAGCAGCAGCAGCAGCTGCAGCAGCAGCTGCTGCTGCAGCAGCCTTTACAAGGCGAACACACTCTCGTGCCCCACATCAGCCACCCATGGCGACTCGTCAGTCTTTATGCGGAGCACCAGCAGCAGCAGCAGCAGCAGCAGCGGCAGCAGCAGCAGCAGGTACAGTAGTGGGGAGGGAAATCTGCCGCGAATTAACCAATGAAGTTGCAGATTGGGAAACTAGCTGCCTTCCCTCGGCGTGTCTCTTTGCTGCTGCTGCTCCTGCTGCTGCAGCTGGGCTTTGAGGATGTGAAGCTGCTTCTGTGCGGCCCCTCGGGGGGCTGCTGCGGCTGCTGCTCTTTCCTGCTTCCTGCTGCTGCTAGCAGCAGAAACGAACCGGGGTACAGCAAAACAAAGAGTGCTGCAGCAGGGAAGGACTTGCAGCATGTACAGAAACAGCTGCAGCAAAAAGAGAGGCAGCAGCAAAAGCAGAAGCTGCAGCGCCAAAAGGGGGAGCAGCAGCACCAAACAGAACGGCTGCAGCAGCAAAAAGAGATGCCGCAGCAGCAGAAAGAGAAGCGACAGCAGCAAAAAGGGAAGCAGCAGCAGCAAAAGGAGCAGCACGTGTCCGATCAGCAAAAGCAGCAGCAGCACCAACACCAGCATTTCTTGAGTCAGCAGCTGCAGCATCCGCTGAAGCAAAAGTGCTGTGTGGAGACACAGCAGCAGCAGCAGCAGCAGCAGCCGCAGCAGCAGCAGCGGACGCAACACAGGCAGCAGCAGCGTTTGCAGCAACAGCTAATGGGTTTGGACAGTGATGAGGCTTTGGACATCTACAACACAGAAGAAGATGCGGAAGACTCTGTTAGCTGTTTGCTGCAGCAGCAGCAGCAGCTGCAGCCACAGCAGCTGCAGCAAGAGCGGAGGCCGTCTCAGCAGCGCGACCTGCAGTCCGACACCGCATTTTTGCAGCAGCAGCAGCAACAGCAACAGCAGCAGCAGCTGCAGCAGCAGCAACTGCAGCAGCAGCAGCTGCTGCTGCCAGACATGGACCTGGGGGGGGGGCCCTCGCGGCTGCGGCTGCAGGACTTGCCTCCTCTTTCTTTTCCCAAACCCTCGCCGGACTTGGTGAAGCTCACGGAGCCCCTGGCCTTCCACACCAAGCCCCAAGGAAAGGTCAGCAGCAGCAGCAGCAGCAGCAGCAGCGGCGGCAGCAACAGCAGCAGCAGAGGCAGCAGCGGCAGCAGCAGCGGGGAGGCGCGCAGAGATGGTGACGCGAGCGGCCCCGCGCATGCAAGCAGCGGCACGCCCCCAGGGTTTTGGGTTTAGGGTTTAGGGTTTAGGGTTTAGGGTTTAGGGTTTAGGGTTTGCGCGCAGGAGCCAATAAGGAAGATGTACCCCTTCGGGGTTCCCATAGAAGTGCGCAGTGTATCTACAGGCCTCCGCATAAAACTCATTCTCCAGGCAGTGCTCGGCTCTGGCGGCCAGGGCATTGTTTTGCTGGTGAGTCAAGGAGCTAGCTAGCTAGCTAGCTAGCTGGCTAGCCAGGTAGCTAGCTAGCTGGCTGGCTGGCTGGCTGGCTAGCTAGCTGGCTGAGTAGCTGGGTAGCTAGCTGGCTGGCTAGCGAGCTGGGTGGCTAGCAAGCTAGGTAGCCAGCCAGCTAGCTAGTTAGCTGGCTGGGTGGCTAGCTGGCTAGCGAGGTAGATGGCTAGCTAGGTAGCTAGCTGGCTAGCTAGCAAGTTAGGTGGCAAGCTAGGTAGCTAACTGGCTGACCAGCTAGCCATCTGGCTAGCTCGCTAGATAGCCACTTATCTGCGTCTTCAGCTAGCTTATTATCAGCCTTATTGCGCAGCTAGCTGTCGAGGTAGCTAGCTAGCTAGCTATCTAGACTCTCCTCCCTCTCTCAGTTGAGCTGGCTAGTTATCTAGCTAGCAGGTTAGCTAGCTAATTAGCTAGCTAGCCAGCTAGCTAGTAGACGTACTGTGGCTTTTTCCTCACCTTTCACCTGCGGCTCTTTGCTGCCTTGTAAATCGTCGAAGTGCCTCTTGAAGCTCGTCCTCCTTCTCTGTGCTGCTGCTGCTGCGGTTGCTGCTGCTGCTGCTGCTGCTGCTG
>NW_013543407.1:3750-7536 GCF_000499545.2 Eimeria tenella | reverse complement strand
TTTAGGGTTTAGGGTTTAGGGTTTAGCGTTTAGGGTCTTGGGTTCGGTGTAGTTTGCCCTATGCATTTCGCCCCTACGCAGCGCAACAATAGGTTAAAGGTTTCAAAGCATCTCTAATTTGTATTTTTGTTTTATTATTTTTGTTTTTATTTCTGCAAATGAGGTCTTCTGCGGATTTTCACTTTCAGGAAACCAGATTTTGATATTCTTTTTCAAAAAGACAAACTTTGAGATTAACTTAATTCTAAAAAATTAAAGTTTTTACATTTGACAAACTTTAAAGCTCTTCGCGTCTTTGGGTCTTCTTGTGTGCTGAGCTGTACAGATACTCAAACGCGGCTACGCTAGCCTACACTGCATGCGCTAAAAGGGGGCCCCCAGGCCCCCAGGGGGCCCCCTGGGGGCTCAGGGGCCTTTGAAGACCCCTTGGGGGCCCCTTTTGGGGCCCCTTGGGATCCCCCAAGGGGCCTTCAAAGGCCCTCAAGGGGCCCACAAAGGGCCCCCAAAAGACCCCATAAAGGGCCCCACAAAGGGCCCCTTGGGGGCCCCCCTAAAGGGCCCCCCAAGGGGGAACCAAGGGGGCCTCCAAGGGGCTCCTTTTAGTGCATGCACCTCCAGGAGCCCCTTAAGGGGTCCCCCAAGGGGCCCCTCGACTGCACGCACTTTTAAGGGCCCCCTATAGTACCCTTTTTGAGGACCTTTTGAGGCATCAGATGGCGAAAGGGTTTCTTTTAAGATTTTTTGAGTTCTTTTTGGATTTTCTCTCCGCGAAAAAGACTTACCTGGGTTTCGCCTTTATTCGGAAGTCACGCTCATATCCGTCAATGCTGCTGCTGCTGCTGTGGTTTAGGGTTTAGGGTCTAGGACTTAGGGTTTAGGGTTTAGGGTTTAAGGCTTAGGGCATGGTTTTTAGCTTCATTCGAAAGTAGCGCAAATATCCGCCGGCGCTTCTGCTGCTGCTGCTACTGCTGCTGCTGCTACTGCTGCTGCTACTGCTGCTGCAAGACCATAAGCAAAACTTTCTATCACAAATTGCGCCACTTTAGTTCTTGGAGATGAACGAGAAAAGGAGCATTATTTGAAGTTGTGCAAATGGAATATTTAAAGCATCTTTCAAGACAGCAAGTTTGCATGCATTCTGGTGTACGTACAGCTGCGGTGTGAATTTTTCGGCGAAGATTGGCCTTTGGGCTGAGGTGTACGTACACCTGAGGGCTTGTGGGGCCCCACAAGCGCCAGCGGCATGCGTTTTTGTGGGGCAATTATTTCTTTTCCTTTTGGGTTTTTACCTCTTTGAAGTTTCTTTTAAAAAGTCTTTTTAATGGTCCTCCTGGGGCTTTTCCAGATTTTCAGAAAAGCCCCAAAAGAGCAGCAGCAGCAGCAGCGGACTTTCAGGTGTACGTACACCCCAACGGCATGCTCGGGAACTGACAGGGCTGCCCTTCGAGTGTATAGACAGCAGAAGGCAGCCATTGCTAAACCTTAGACCCTAAACCCTAAACCCTAATCCCTAAACCCTAATCCCTAAACTCTAAACCCTAGAGTCTAAACCCTAAACCCTCTTGGACTCACTAACTGGAAGTTCCCTTGCAGCTGCATAGGCGCTGTACGTACACCTCAGATACATGAAGTGGCGCCACTCGCTGCTGCTGCTGCTGCTGCACTCAGCTGCACACAACTCTGCTGCTGCTGCTGCTGTTTCTGCTGCTTCTGCTGCTCCTGTGATGTCCGTTGTTCCTGATGCTACTGCTGCCGCTGCTGCTTGTGACGCTGCTGCTGCTGCTGCTGCTGCTGTTAGCTCCAGCTAGTTTCAGTAAGCTACAGTTGGCTCCAGCTAGTTGCGCGTAACTCTGCTGCTGCTGCTGGTGCTGCTGCTCCCGCTGCTGCTGCTGCTACCTGTAGCAAAGTCTTTCTTATTTGCAGGCCCTCAGCGGAAGCGACGGAGCTCTGGTAGCTAAACCCTAAACCCTAAACCCTAAATCCTAAACCACAAACCCTAAACCCTAGACCCTCTACGGCGGCGGCTGCGTTGCTTGTGTCGCTACTTGGTTGTGTACACACTTCGCATTGTCAGTGCATTCAGCAGCAGCAGCGAGGGTTTAGGGTTTAGGGTTTAGGGTTTGCGGCTATTCTCGCCACTAAACCGTAAAACCTAAGGGTCTCAGAAGCAATCCTGGAAGCTCAGTTGAAGAAACTCAGTTGTCTAGACTCCGGAACTGCTCTTCGGCCGCGCTTTGCTAGGGTTTAGGGTTTAGGGTTTAGGGTTTAGGGTTTAGCGGGTAGGTTTGAGGGCCCAAAGCTCTCAGTCTAGGGTTTAGGGTTTAGGGTTTAGGGTTTAGAGGGCCGTAGAGGGATTTCCTCTACTGCAGAACATCTGATACGGCGGAGCTCGTAAGAGAGCACTTGCTGACTCAGGGTTTAGGGATTAGGGTTTAGGGTTTAGGGTTTAGGGTTCACTAGGCTGAGGGTTTTCTTCTTTTTTATTTACTCTAACTGAATTTTCTGCTGAAGAAAAATAAACCGCGCGTCTAGGGTTTATGTGGGGTTTGGGCCGACAGTAGTACTGCTGGAGCCCCCTGTGTGCAGCAAACCCTTAACCCTAAACCCTAAACCCTAAACCCTAAACCCTAAACCCTAAGCCCTAGGTCCTAAACCCTCTAACAACGAGTAAGCGGAATATTTCTCGCTTTTTTTTCCTTACGCCTTTGCCTGCAGGTCGATTCGAAATTGCTAGGTGTAGACTCTAAACCCTAAACCCTAAACCCTCATCCTGGTTAGGGTTTAGCTGAAACGTGCGCCCCACAGCGGGTTCTCCGTCTTATTTTTTTGTTTTTCATCACGAGGGTTTAGGGTTTAGGGTTTAGGGTTTACGTGGCCTGGCACTGCAACCCTGTTTGCGAGTAAATTCGCTGCGCAGCAAACTGGGGGCCCCCAGCAGCAGCAGCAGCAGCAGCAGCAGCAGCGTCAACAGCAGCAGCGGCAGCAGCAACAGCAGCAGCAGCAGCGCAAACTGAAACAGTTGAGCACCACCCGCCGCAGCAGCAGCAGCAACAAGAGCGAGGACGACTGCAGCAACACTCTGCTGCTGCTGCTGCTGCTGATGCCGCGACTGCTGCTACAATTGCTGCTCCACGGAAAGTAACAGCTGCAGCAACAACAGCTGCAGCAGGAGCGACTGAAGCGGCAGCTGCAGCAGCAGCAGCAGCTGCATTAGCTGCAGCAGACGCTGCTCCTGCAGAACCCCGACGGGAGGCAGCAGCCCAGCCGCAGCAGCAGCAGCAGCAGCAGCGCGCGCGATGCTCTCCACCGCCGGCCTTGGGCCACTATGCATGCAAAGCAGCGAGTTTGAGACAGAGCAGCAGCAGCAGCAGCAGCAGCAGCAGCAGCCGCGGCAGCAGCAGCAGCAACCTCAGAGCGGATCGCAGCAGCTGCAGCTGAAGCAGCAGCAACCGCGGCTGCAGCAACAGCAGGCACAGCAGCAGCGTCGAGGGAGGCAAGAAGGGAAGCAACCACAAGAGCCGCTGCCGCAGCAGCAGCAGCAGCAGCAGCAGAAGCAACAGCAGCAGCAACAGCAGCAACAGGAGCACATGCTAGCCATGAGCGCTGGAGCAGTAACGCTTCGAGGTCATGAATACGTCTCGCCGCAGCTGCTGCAGCCGCAGCAGCAGAAGCAGAAGCAGCTGCAGCAGCAGCAGCAGCAGCCCGTGCTGCACCAGCAGCAACATGTGAACGAAGATATGCAGGAGCGACAGCGCAGCCCATTGCGACAGCAGCATCAACAGCAAC
>NW_013543407.1:0-3650 GCF_000499545.2 Eimeria tenella | reverse complement strand
GCTGCAGGAAGATGCAAAGGGCAGATCACCTGATGTCTAACTCCGCCAACCCCACGACTGCAGCAGCAGCAGCAGCAACAGCAACAGCAGCAACAACAGCAGCAGCAGCAGCAGAAACAGCAGCAGCAGCAGCAAAATAAGAACAAAACAAAACCAGTAGGAGGGGAAGGCAGCTAGCTCGTTGGTATTTCCAGGTGTACAGACACCTGGCTGTCTAAGCAGAATTGTTTATTGCATTCAAATTGAGTTAAAATAATTAAATTAAATTAATTAAATTAATTAAATCAAATTAAATTAAATTAAAAATGAAACAAACCTTCCTCATCTTCTTCAGACTCTTCGCTTTCCTCAGAAGAAAACAGCTGCGGCGTGTCTTCACCTGCGCCCTCCTCACCAGCAGCAGCAGCAGCAGCAGCAGCAGCAGCAGCAGCAGCAGCAGCAGCAGCACGCCGCTGCGCCACATATTCATCGCGGGTGCGGGGGGCACTATAAAGGGGTCTTCTTCTGGGGGTGTTGCTGCCGCTTCTTGAGGAGATAGTGATGGTTAGTTCCTGCTGCTGTTGCTGCTGCTGCTGCTGCTGCTGCTGCTGCTGCTGCTGCTGCTGCTGCTGCTGCTGCTGCTGCTGCTGCAGGTCTTTCGCAACTCATGGCTTTGCCGTTTGCGGCGTAGCGGCGCCCTGTAAGACAAGGCCGAGAGCAGCCCCTCCTGCGGCCGCTGCTGCTGCAGCTCCTGCAGCTGCTGCTGCAGCTCCTGCTGCAGCTGCTGCGGCAGCTCCTAGTGCAGCGCTTGCTGTAGCTCCTGCTGCAGCTCCTGCTGCAGCTCTTGCTGCAGCTCCTGCTGCAGCTCCTGCTGCAGCTCCTGCTGCAGCAGATGCCTTGAAGGAGAGGTCCCAAGTGTCTGCTTCCTCCGGCGAGTGTGCTGCTGCCGCCGCTGCCGCAGGAGATCGCGCAGCAGCAGCAGCAGCAGACCCCGCAGCAGCAGCAGCAGCAGCAGCAGCAGGGAGCGACGCAGCCCGTTTCCCGCCGCCGGGCTCCGTGCTGCTCGCGCCTGCTGCTGCGCATGCGCTGAAGAGCGACGGGGCTTTCTTGTCTTTGTTTGAAAGTTTCTTCGGAGTGAACAGCAGCAGCAAATTGACGCTGCGGCTGCTGCAGCAGTGCCAGCAGCAGCTGCTGCCGGTGCTTTCCTTCTTCAGCTCCCAGTCCCTCCTCGCCTTCCACGGCTCTTCTTTGCTGCTGGTCTACGACGCAGACCCTCCCCCGCCCCCGGATGCTGCGCGCTGCTGCCCCTTCAGCAGCAGCAGCAGCAGCAGCAGCGGGGAGTGGTGCTGCAGCAGCTGCGCAGAAGACGCAGTAGTTGCTTCTGTCTCCGTTTACATGGTGGACTTCGCCCATGTGTCTCTGCTGTCTCGACGGCCCAGAGACGAGGGCTATCTCTTTGGGCTGCACAACCTGCAGCGGCTGCTGCAGGCCCTCATAGCCCAGCTGCAGCAGCAGCAGCAGCAGCAGCAGCAGCGGCAGCGGTAGCGGTAGCAGGGCAGCGAGAGTCGTGGTGTAGGGTCGGCTGCAGCAGCAGCAGGTGCAGCAGCAGGTGCAGCAGCAGGTGCAGCAGCGGCGACGGCTGCCAAGGCAGCAACGGGGACCAAACGGATACCGTCCTCACTGCTGCTGCTGCTGCTGTTGCTGCTGCGTGTACTGCTGCTGCTGCGTTTGTGACTGCAGCAGTTGCTGCTGCCGCGACAGCCTGCCAACAGGTGCTGGCCCTCGCAGCTGCTGTGCAGAGAACCGTACAGGGTTGGGCTCGCAGCAGCAGCAACAGCAGCAGCAGCAGCAACAGCAGCAGCAGCAGCAACAGCATGTGGGGTTCTCACTGACGAAGCGTTTTCCTTCATTGGCTGCAGCAGCAGCAGTTGCTGCTGCTGTACTAGCTGCCCTTGACCATTTGCAGCAGCAGCAGCAGCAGCAGGAACAGCAGTTCCTTATGCCGCAGCAACAGCTGCCAGCAGCAGCAGTTGCTGCTGCTGTCCTAGTTTTCATTGACCATTTGGATCTGCAGCGGCAGCTGCAGCCGCTGCAGCAGCTGCAGCAGCAGCAGCCTCCTGCGCGGCCACCGCACCATATGCAGCAGCAACTGCTGCTGCTGTTTTTTTCCCTTCTTGCGCTGGCCTGCCTCTATGCATCTCTTGCTGCTGCTCCTGCTGCTGCTGTAGTTGCTTCTGGTGCTGCTTGAGTAGCTGCCGCTGCTGCAGCGGCAGTTGCTGCTGCAGCAGCTGCTGTTGCCGCTGCAGTTGCTGCTCTTGCTGCCGCTACGGCACTTTACGTTGCTGCTTCTGCTGCTCGAAGTAACTGCTGCAGCTGCAGAAGCGGCAGTAACAAGAGCTGCTTCAAGCAGCCGCAGCAGCAGCAGCAGCAGCAGCAGCAGCAGCAGGAGCTGTTTGCGCTCGTGGGTCTCCTGCAATGTCTCCTTCTGTCTCTTTTTGTGTCTTCGTCTCTCTTTTATTTATTATAATTTATGATTTATAATTTATAAAGTAGAATTAATTTATAGATTTAATTTACCAATTTATTTAATTATTTATTTATTAGGCCGCAGCCAGCAATAGAGGGAGGTATGAATTTAATTCTAAGAAGCTTAATTAATTTAATTCAATTTAATTTGCATTTAATAAATTTAATTGATTGAATTAATTCAAATTAATTGAGTTAAATAGATATTTCGCAAAAGACGAGCCGCAGGCGGCAGCAGCGGGAGAGAAACAGGGTTTAGGCTTTAGGCTTTAGGGTCTAGGGTTTAGGGTTTAGGGTTTCGGTGCAGAGGCTAGCAGCAGTGCGCAGGAGAAAAGACACAAAGAGAAACGGCGACACGGAGGCCTGCGGAGTGATAGCAGCAGCAGCAGCAGCAACAGCAGCAGCACATGCAGCAGCAACACGAATACCAGCGGCAGCAGCAGCAGCAGCAGCAACCGAGGCAGCAGCGGCAGCAACAGTAGCAGTATAAACAGCAGCACGATGGGCAGCAGCAGCAACAGCTGAGAGGCAGCAGCTGCAGCAGCTGCTGACGCGCAGCAGCAGCAGCAGCAGCAGCAGCTGTGAATGTAGCCGAAAGCCGCTGACGGCTCCAGCAGCAGCAGATGCATACGCAGCAGCAGCAGCTACAGCAGCGCTGCTGCTGCTTCAACAAGAGCAACAGCGGAACAGCTGCAACTGCAGCAGCACCAGCAGCAGCAGCAACACAATTGCACGGAGCGGCAGCAGCGGGAGATCAGCTGCGGCAGTACCAGAAGCGGCAGCTGCTGCGTAGCTGCCTGCTGCAGCGAGTTACACCAGCAGCAAATCAGGAGAAGTAGCAGCAGCAGCAGCAGCAGCAGCAGGGTCGCGTGGGTTGCTGCTGCTACAAGACTGCCTTGGCTGCTTCGAGACTCTGCCTTTCCCATCTACCTAAACTAAACAATTGAGCTATATAATGTTCATTTATTTATTTATTTATTTGTTTTTATTTATTTATTTGCTTCTTTATTCATTTATATATTTGTTTGTTTGTTTGCCCGAGCTGAGAGACAGGGAGCCCCCAGTGCGTCTCCAAATAAAACGGCAAAGACAACAACCCTAGCTCGACGCTGCAGCAGCAGCAGCAGCAGCAGCTGCTGCTGCTG
>NW_013543406.1:0-4407 GCF_000499545.2 Eimeria tenella | reverse complement strand
CAGCAGCAGCTGCTGCTGCTCCTGTTGCTGCTTCACCAGAGGGCATAGTAGAAGCAAAAGAAATACAAAACACACCATCACAAGAGATTGCTCAGATGATTAGGAGACACACAAAGCTGCGGGGGATAGAGAAGTGGCTGGCAGCAGCAGCAGCTGCTGCTGCTGCAGCAGCTGCTGCTGCCTGCAGCACCTGCTACTGTCGCTGCGGCTGCTACCGCTTGCTGCAGCAGGAGCAGCTGCAGCAGCAGCTACAGCTGCTCGGGGACTCTGGGCCGTTGGCTGTCCGTACACCTCAGCGCTTCGAAACGCTCTATTCAGGCGTCGCCTAGACAGCGATTAAGGGTTTAGGGTTTAGGGTTTAGGGCTCAGTTCAGGGTTTGCGGTTTAGAGTTTGCTCCCGGCGCGGCGAGGCGCCCGGGGTTTTGGATATGTGGCCGAGCGCCTCTGAACGAACGGATTTCAAAGGCTTGAGGGATTAGGGTTTGGGGTTTGACGAGGGTTTAGGTTCTAGGGTTTAGGGTTTGGCGCCAAACCCTAATTTCAACTGACAATACGCGCGCCAGGCGGCCCCACAGGGTCTTCGCCGGCCATTTAATGAGCAGCACTGCTGCTCTAAACCCCAAACCCTAAATTTTAATCTTCTGATCAAAGTTTCAGGCAGCAAACCCTAAACCCTAGTTTTGTAAACCCTAAACCCTAGCTTTATAGACCCTAAACCCTGAGATGGCGGCGCAGCCCCGACCGCTGGACCAGGGGAGCCCGTAAACCCTAAACCCTAAACCCTCAGCACTTGGTATTAATTCCTCTGCAAGGGTTTAAAACCATCAAAAACCCTAATCTCTAAACCCTAATTTGCAAACTGTTAACTCTTGGCTGCTGTTCTTCGCCTCTGGCAGCAGGTGACCCTCTCCGTTTGCTGCGGGCTGCGAGTCTTCTTCCCGAATATTCTTTTTAAATTTATTTATTCTATTATAATTATATTTATTAATAAAAATTAATTAATTATTCATCTTTTTTGCTGCTGAAATGCATCTTTGTCGGGCTGTTTTGTTCCCGTTTCCGTCGGTTGTGTCTTGGGCGATCACTATTTAGCTGCTGCTGCTGCTGCTGCTGTTGCTGTTGTTGCTGCCGTTGCTGCTGCTGTTGCTGCTGCTGCTTCTGCGCTCACCAGGGGCCTTGGAAAGGAACAAATAGGCCAAAAGTAAACGGGAAAATGGAAGCAACTGAGAGCCTTTCCCAAGGCCAAGCAGCTGCAATAGCAGCAGCAACAGCAGCAGCAGAGAATCTGGCCCAAAGAGCCAGAGAGGCCTTTGCTGCAGCGACTGCAGCAGCAGCAGCAGCAGCAGAACCCCACAGTCCCACCCTTAAGCCAGGTGAGCTGCAGGAAGGGCAGGGAGGAGGAGACAGCCACGGCGTAACTGCTCGTTTGCTGCTGCTGGGAGTCTGCTGCTGCTGCTATCACAGTGGAGCTGCTGCTGCTACTGCTTTCGCCGTTAGGGACCTGCTGCAGCAGCTGCTGCTGGCAGGCTGCTGCTGCTGCTGCGGAATCTGCTACTAGAATATTCCTACTCCTGCCACTGATGGGAAACTGTTGCTGCTGCTTTTACGTAGCTGCTGCAGCTGCTGCCGCTAAGAGACTGCTGCCGCTAGCGGCGCTGCCGCTAGGAGACTGCTGCTGCTGCTAGGAAACTGCTGCTGCTGCTGCTGCTGCTGTATCTGCTTCCTTTGTGGGGTGTGGCTGCAGAGTACGGCTGGGTGCTGCTGGTGCTGCTGCTGGCGGTGCTGCTGCAGCTGCTGCTGGCTTTTAATGTTGTTAGAGCAAGAATCCGCTTCGGGGTCAAACCCCCAGAGACCTACGCAGTTAAAGGTAGGTGCTGCTGTTGCTGCTGCTGCTACTGCTGTTGCTGCTGCTGCTGCTGCTGTTGTTGTTGTTGTTGTTGGTGCGCCTGCCGCGACTGTCGCCTGAGCCTATGCCGAGGCACCACCAGCAACAGCAAGAGCAACAACAGCAGCACCAACGGCAGCAGCACCAAGAGCAGCATTAAAAGCAGCAGCAGCAGCAGCAGCAGCAGCGAGCTGTTTGAAGCCACACGTGCCATATCCTGTTTGCTTCCTTCCTTTGACTTGCGTGCTCATGCCCTTTTTCGTCCTTTGTCTCTATCATTTATTTATCTATTAATTAATTAATTAATTAATTAATTTATTTATTTATTTATTATTTATTTATTTATTTATTATTAGGAGTCACTGGCCGTGGGGGTGAACTCAGCGAAGACGCCAACGCCAGTTTGCTGCGGCTCTCCGCCAGAGAATGCGATTTGTTCAATTGCTACCAAAGGGCCCACCAGGCAAGATTTGCTGCTGCTGCTGCTGCTGCTGCTGCTGTTGCTGCTGTTGTTGCTGCTGCGCGGCCTGCTGCTGTTGCTGCTGCTGCCGCTTTTGTCACTGCTGCTGCTGCTGCTGCTGCTGCCGCTTTTGTTACTGCTGCTGCTGCTGCTGCTGCTGCATGGCCCGCTGCTGCTGCTGCTGCTGCTGCTGCTGGTGCATGGCTTTCCGCTGTTGCTGCTACTGCTGCTGCTGCTGCTGCTGCTGCTGCTGCAGCACGCGGTGGAGATGTACACGATATTCATTCCTTTGCTGCTGGCTGGGGGCCTCGCGAGTCCGTTGGCTTCGGCCTTCGGAGGCTTTTTGTTTCTCCTCGGCACTTTCGTCTACGCCCTCGGCTACTACTCAGGTCAGCAGCTAGCTAGCTAGCTAGCTGGCTAGCTAGCTAGCTAGCTAGCTAGCTAGCCAGGTAGCTAGCTGGCGGGCGTGCTAGCTGGCTAGCTAGCTGGCTAGCTAGCTTTCGAGGTGGCGGGCTTCATGGACTCCCAGCTGAACGCGTAGCGGGCTATGCACTAGCTAGCTAGCTAGCTAGCCAGCCAGCTAGCTAGCTAGCTAGCTAGCTACCGAGTTTCTTAGCTAGCTAGCCAGATAGTTGCGGAGCGTTTGGGCTAGCTAGCCAGACACATAGAGAGCTAGCTAGAGAGCTAGCTGGGAAGCTGGCTAGCTAGCTGCCCAAATGCTGAGAAAGCTTCTTGGCTAGCTAGGCAGCTAGCTGGCTAGCTTCTTGGCTAGCCAGGTAATCACTTAGAGAGCTTCTTGGCTAGCTAGCCACATGCTAGGGGAGCTTCTTAGCTAGCTAGGCATACGGGCAAACTTGGCTAGCTAGCCATAATCGCGGAGATAGCTAGCTAGCTGCCTAGCTAGCTAACTAGCTAGCCGCCAGGAGATCTGCAACAAAATGCCGCTGTGCTCCTGCTGCTGCTGTCGCTGCTGCTGCTGCTGCCTGTTTTTGGCTGCCGCCAGGCGAAGCTGCAAATCGAAAGTGGGGCTCCTTCCAGCTCGTAGGATTGGTGATATGCATGGGTAAGCAACTCAGCAGCAGCAGCAGCAGCAGCAACAGCACAGCAGCAGCAGCAGCAGCACAGCAGCAGCAGCAGCAGCACAGCAGCAGCAGCAGCAGGGGGCCTGCTCCTCTGCGTTTGTTATGTCTCAGCCACAACTCTACTACAGGCCATTCAGCTGCTGCGCAGCGCCTGATGCACGAGGCCGCAGCAGCAGCAGCAACAGCAGCAGCCTGCTGCTGCTGAGGCTACGCTGCAGCAGCAGCAGCAGCAGCACACGCTAAGCAGCCGCTGCAACAACAGGATCTA
Source organism: Eimeria tenella (assembly GCF_000499545.2). NCBI lineage: Eukaryota > Apicomplexa > Conoidasida > Eucoccidiorida > Eimeriidae > Eimeria > Eimeria tenella. The sequence goes on along the minus strand of NW_013543406.1, from coordinate 712 downwards.
GATGGCAGCCGCAGCAGCAGAGTTCACGCAGCAAGTGCAGCAGCAAAGGTCAAACAGAGGCACCTGGGGCTAAGCATCAACGACGGCAGGAGCCCCAGAAGCTGCAGCAGCATCAGCAGCAGCAACAGCAGCATCAGCAGCAGCAACAGCAGCACTAGCACCTGCGGCCGGCGAAGGCCTGAAGCTGGCAGCAACAACGAAGACAAAAACACTGGCAGCAAAAGCTAAGGTCAAAACAGCAGCAGCAGCAGCAGCAGCAGCAGCAGCAACAGCAGCAGATCTTTCGACGTTTTGCGTGCATCAGCAAACAACACTGAAATTCTTGAACATATATAAATATTTAGAAAGAAATACATTTTTTGGGGTTTATTTTGTTGCCAAACCCTAAACCCTAAACCCTAAACCCTAGGTACAGCTGCCAGAAGGTCTGAGGCACATCACACCACAGGCACTTCCTCGCTTTTGAGCGGTTACAAACCCTAAACCCTAGATCGTAAACCTTTCATCGCAAACCCTAAACCCTAAACCGTAAACCCTAATCCCTAAACCCTAAACCCTAAACCCTGAACCGCCGTGACCTTCACAGTCAAGAAGAGCGCCCGCCAAGGCAGCCCCGTTGCTGGCCCCACACAAGCTGGGTTTCTGTGATGTTTAAGGGTTTAGGGTTTGGCCTTAATAAACTAGGGTTTAGGGTTTAGGGTTTAGGGTTTAG
>NW_013543405.1:229308-235195 GCF_000499545.2 Eimeria tenella | reverse complement strand
GTGGCAGCAGCAGCAGGGTTCCCCTTGAGTTAGTGGCTGTACTAAAAACGGAACTTGAAGAGCTGCTGCAGATTGCGAAGCAGCAGCAGCAAGAGGAAGCGCAGAGGCGCCTGCTGCTGCAGCAGCAGCAGCAGCAGCAGCAGCAGCTGCTCCAGCAACTGACGGGGCACTGTAGGCACGCTTTGCTGCAGCCACGTACTGCTGCGGAAGCAGCACCAGCAGCAGCACCGCCAGCCATAGAAGCGGCAGCAGCAGCAACGGCAGCAGAGCCAGCAGCAGCAGCAGAAACAGCAGCAGCAGCAGCAGAAACAGCAGCATCATCACAAAGCTCGCAGACCGTTTCTGCTGCACCTGAAGATTCTGAGCCGCCGCAGCAGCAGCAACAACAGGAGCAGCAACGGGGAGATCAGCAGCAGCAGCAGCAGCAGCAGCAGATCCAGGCAAAGTTGTTCTCGCTGTGGTCTGAATCCCCAGAGGAACCAGTTGATATACAGGTAACCAGCAGCAGCAGCAGCAGCAGCAACGGCAGCAACGGCAGCAACGGCAGCAACAGCAGCAGCAGCAGTAGCAGCAGTAGCAGCAGATGCAGCAGCAGCAGCTGCTGCTGCAGCAGAAGACAACTTATTCTTGCTTGCTGTGTCTTCTCAGCTGCATTTTGACTCGCTGGAAGATGCTGCAGCAGCACTGAACAGCAGCAGCTGCAGCAGCAGAGACAGCAGCAGAAATGAAACGGGCAGCAACGGCAGCGTCGAAGCTCTCAGCAGCAGCATCCAAGAAGCAGCAGCAACAGCAGCAGCAGCAGCAGCAGCAGCAGAGACACTGCGATGATGCATTTGGCCGCTGCGCCGACGTGTCAGTAGCAGCAAAAGCAGCAACAGCAGCAGCAGCAACAGCAACAGCAGCAGCAACTGCACAGGAATAGCGGCGACAGCAGTGGCAGCAATAATGACAGCAGCAGCAGCAAAAGTAGACGCAGCAACACCGGATTTTGCTGCTGCTGGTGCTGTTGCTTTCTGTTGCTGCTGCAACTGCTGGCGTTTGCTGCTGCCCGAGAAATGATCCCTGCTGCTGCTGCTGCTGCTGCTGTTGCTGCTGCGTGCAGCAGGAAGCTGTACTGTGGCTACTGCTGCAGCACTCGTTCTAGTCGGCTTCGCATTAGCCTTCTTCGGGGGTTTAGGGTTTAGGGTTTAGGGTTTACAGGTTGCGCGGCAACTGCAAAAGATGAGTTGGGTAGTCAATAAACACAATCGGTTCGGGGTTTAGGGTTTAGGGTTTAGGGTTTAAGGATTGAAAGACTGTGAAGCCAAACCCTAGGCCCTCTAAGACAAAGGAAAAGCGTCGAAGTGCTGCAGCACGGGAGGCTTTGCTGCAGCAGCAGCAGCAGCTGCTGCTGCTGCTGCTGCTGCGGTGAAGCTACTGGCCCCGTAGCGCTGGCGCCTGGAGCTGCAGCGGCTGAGTTGCTGCTGCTGCTGCTGCTGCTGCCAGCTCGGCCGCTGCGCTGCTGCTGCTGCCTTGCGGGGCTGCTTCCCGGGCGGCTTTGCTGCCGCCTCCGCTGCTGCTGCTGCTGCTGCTGCTGCTGCAGTGAGGGCCCCCTTGTCAAGGACTCCGAGAAGTCCATAGAGCCCACTGACAAGGGGCTGCAGTCCCCACTTAAGGGTTTGAGGGGCCCCTCATCTGCTGCTGCTGCTGCTGCTGCTGACAGCTCTTCTGCTTCCGAGTCGCTCTCGCTGCGGGGCACTGACAGCACTTCTTTGCTGCTCCTCTCTATGGGGATTTCAGTCAGCTGTTTGCTGAAGCTGGAGGCGAAGCCTGCTGCTGCTGCTGCTGCTGCTGCTGCTGCAGAGCCCTGGCGCAGCAGCGGCGGCTCCTCCAGGTCTGCTTCCACGTGCCGCGGGTCGTAAAGGGGGTACTGCACAATTGGTGCTGCTGCTGCTTCCTCTGCAGGCTCTTCTGCTGCTGCTGCTGCTGTTTCTGCTGCAGCAGTGGGGACCACTGGGGGCTGCCGCTGCTTGCGGGGCCGCCGCGTCTTCCGCTTCAGCCACGACCATAACCCCATGCTGGCGGGCCCTGGAAAGGGTTTAGGGTTTAGGGTTTAGGGTTTAGGGTTTGGGTTGCGCCGCGGCGCCCAGGTGTCGCAGCAACTAGCCGTCACCCCGACTCACAGCGGAAGAGCCGACAACGCGTACCTTCCGAGCATTCTTTTTACCTAAATGCATAAATAAATAAAAAAGGAAATAATGAAAAGAAGAAAAAGGGAAAAAGGAGAAAAAACTGCAGCGCAAGTGACGAACCTGCAAACCGCTGCCGCCGCTGCTGCTGGCACCGCCGGGGCCCCCTACGATCTTCTTCTCCCTTTTCCCCTTTTTCAAAGTTTTTTATATTTTCCTTTTTATTTTTTAATGTTTAATTCGCAAAACATCTCCATTTTCATTCAAAAACACTCGAAATAACCTGATCGCGGCCCCGGCGCTCGCCTTCCACTTGCTGCCGTCTTGCCGCTATGCGTAATCGATTCCCTGCTTCGGAAAAACACCATTTGGAGGCTTTTTAGAAATTAAAAACAAACAATTGACTCGTTAAAGTGAATGCGGCGCAAAAGGCAGCTAGGGTTTAGGGTTTAGGGTTTAGGGTTTACGACGCGCGTAAAAAATTCAGCTTTCCGCATTCGCCTCAGGTGTATCGACACCTCAGCTGCGCCCGCCAGGAACCCCGCAGTCGCTGAACAGCAATTTAATTCATTTCTTTTTTAAATGTTTTATTTTAAAAAATGGAAAGACAAAATGCTTTAATGGAAACTATAAAAAAAACAAATGCTGCTACTCGCCGCGGTCCGTCGGCCGCGCCCGCAGCAGCAAATGGGTTTCTGCTGCTGCTCTGCTGGAGGATAATGAGTTTAAATTAAAAATAAATTTAATTTAAATTTAATTAATTTAATTAAATTAAATAATAATTGGTTTTAAATCAAAAAACAAACAAAATGCGCCATTTGGAGATGAGATCCAAACCCTAAGCAGCCTCGCTGCTTCTGAGGCCTTCAAGTTTCTGGGACGCCACAATAAACCCTAAACCCTAAACCCTAGACCCCTAGGGTTTAGGGTTTACGGTGTAGGGTCTAGGGGTTTAGGGTTTAGAGCATAGCTGTCTGCATGGACTTCACAGCAACTTCGATGTTTTCACTTTTGCCGCCACGGAGAGCAGCAAAACAGATTTCTGGTCCTAAACTTCCTTGGAACATCCCCTGTTTCTTATCCGCGTATTGCTGCTGCTGCTGCCGTTGCTGCTGCTGCTGCTGTTGCTGCTGCTGCTGCCGCTCCTGCTGTTGCGGTTGCTGCTGCTGCTGCTGCTGCAGCAGCAACAGCAGCTAGTGCTGCTATGCTGGGACGCAGCCAGTGTCCTGCAGCAAATGGATACCGATGAGCTGGCAGAGCGCTGCTGCTGCTGCTGCTGCTGCTACTGCCTCCTCAGCAACTATGCCAGCGCTTGCTGTTGCTGTTGCTGCTGCTGCTGCTCATCCTGCTCGTGCTGCAGCTGCTGCTGCTCCTCTAGAATTGTGGGGAGACTCCATTCGAGCTAATAAGTTTTCCAGAGGCACCCGGAAGTAGATGATTGATGTTGTTAGGGTTTAGGTTTAGGGTTTAGGGTTTGGTAGGAGCAGCAGCAACTGCAGCAGCAGCAGCAGCAGCAAGTGGTGGCATGGGCGTTGAAGCCGCAACAATATCAGCAGCAGCGGAGAGAAAAGTACAGAAAGTGCAATAACTGCATTTACTGCTGCAGTCTCAGCAGAAGCTGTAGCAGCAAATGTAGCAGCAGCTGCAGCGGAGGCAGCAGCAGCAGCAGCACTTGCGGCAGCAGCACTTGCAGCAGCAGCAGCAGCAGCAGCACTTTCTCTGCTTGAACAAGGTTTTGGCGCCTTAGCTGCATGTTACGCCTATCTGAAGATCTTCAGGGTTTAGGGTTTATAGTTTGAGTATGCGGACGTAGGGTTTAGCTTGGAGGATCTAGGGTTTAGGGTTTGCATTAGGGATTGTTGTCAATTCCCTTAAATCTTCAAATGGTCAATTGCTGCAGCAGCAAAACAAAAGAATTAAAAAATGTTCTCAAGAGTTGCATTTGAATTTCATTACTTTGCATTTCTGTCTTCTACCTCTGGGGGCATCTCGTGGAGTGTCTGCCGCCGCTGCCGCGCGTTCCCGTCCAGGCCTTGAAGCTTCCGACGGCTGAATTAAAAACAAAAAAATAAAGTGTTTGAAATGGTTTAAATGTTTTAAATTCAAACACTAGGCAACAAAGAACTGCTGGCAGATCCGGTCAAGCCGATCTGCGGTGCGCAGCGTGAGGTGTCGATACACCCGAAACAGCTGCGCAGAGTGACCAGTGGGACCCTTCAGAAGAGGGAAAGCAGCGAAAATTCAGTTTATTTTTGGAAGAAAATAATGGATTTGAATTGCAAATTGATTTTTGTTTTTGAATTCAATGAAATCCTTCTTTTTTCTCCTTTTTTTCCCGCTCTTTCGCCGCTGTTCAGCTTTTCGGTTTCAGGCGGGCGGCGTCCTCGCCGCCTCCGCCTCTGCTGCTGATCCTCCAGATAAAATGAATCGTCTTTTGAATTTCGATGAAAAAAGACAAAAGGAATGCAAAGAATTGAAAAGAAAACTCCAAGTCGAGGCCAGCAGCTTCAAGAAGCTCACCAGGCAGGAGAAGGAGGCCCAGTGCAGAAAGGAAATCGATCCAGAGGCAGAGAAAGTAGTCCAAACCCTAAACCCTAGACCCTAAACCCTAAACCCTAAACCCTAAACCCTAAACCCTCAAGTGTAAACGCTAAGCTCCGAGCTGCTGCAGGTTCCGTTTATTCAAAGACCATTAATGAAGCCCAAGATGCTGGAGGCGTGTCTGCAGATGAAAGAAGGTGGCTCGCATTTTGCTCCAAACCCTAAACCCTAAACCCTAAACCCTAAACCCTCAAAACCACTTCCAGAAGAGGAGCAGGAAATGGCGACGAAGGAGAAGCGCATAGCTGAGCTCAACTCTGAGTGCGAAGGCGAGGTGCTTGTTTAAACCCTAAACCCTAAACCCTAAACCCTAGGCTTTAAACCCTAAACGCTGAACCCCAAACCCTAAACCCTAGAAGAAAAGCCCTAAACCCTGATTTGCGCCGCTTGCAGCTGGACGGCTGGATTTCTTTTGGCTCTGCTGCAGCGCAGCAGCAGCAGCAGCAGCAGCAGCCGCTGGCGGGCTACGATTTGCTGCTGCTGCAGGAAGAGCTGCAGCAAAAAGAAAAAAACTTCAACCCGCTGCTGCTGGCAGCAACACTGCAGCAGCAAAACTTCTGCAGCCGCAACTACAAAACCCTTTGCCCCTTTGCCTGGACCCCCGTGGGAGTTGGAGGGTTTTGCGAAGCGCCTCGGGCCTACATCGGTTAGGGTTTAGGGTTTAGGGTTTAGGGTTTAGGGTTTAGGGTTTGGCCCCTTCAGGCAAGTGCGAAAGGCGCATCGACTGCGCCCGCGACCAAATTGAAAAGCAACAAATTGAAAAAGAATGCCTCACCCCCTGGCCCTGGTAAACCCTAAACCCTAAACCCTAAATCGTGGTTTTCATTTTCGCCTCCACAAAGCTTGAAGAAATGCAAAAGAGACTTCAACGCTCTCTGCCCTGAAGACTGGACAGAGTACGTGCCTAGGGTTTGGGCGTCAGGGTTTAGCGTTTAGGGTTTTTACGGTTTAAGGCTTTTAGGGTTTAGGGTTTAGGGTTTTTACGGTATAAGGATTTTAGGGTTTAGGGCTTAGGGTTTGATGCTTCGCTCTCTCAGAGAAGGAGATGGCATCTGCCAAGCGCCCTTCGACTACTCCGGTAAGTGCAGGGGTTTAGGGTTTAGGGTTTGGGGTTTGGG
>NW_013543405.1:228032-229208 GCF_000499545.2 Eimeria tenella | reverse complement strand
GCGCTTTAAACCCTAAACCCTACACCCTCAACCCTAAGCGTTGCGGCCTAAACTCTAAACCCTAAATTCTAAACCCTAAACCCTAAACCCTAAACCTCAAGACCTCAGGGCGCTGTGAAAGGAGGACAAACTTCGCAGTGATGTCGCCGTAAGCTTCCAAACCCCAAACCCTAAACCCTAAACCCTAATTTCTAAACCCTAAACCCTTATTTGCAGCTCCGAAAAGGAAAGATGGTCAAGCGCTTGCACAGCCTTCTGTACGTTTCAGTCACAACAGCTTAAACCCTAAACCCTAAACCCTAAACCCTAAACCCTAATTTCAGGGCCTTGCGAAACTTCTTGCGACCGCGACTATTCAGCGCCTTGCCCTGAGGGGTGGAATCTCGTAGGTCTGTCTAAACCCTAAACCCTAAACCCTAAACCCTAACCGCTGCCCCCCGAGCCGCTAAACCCTATTCTTAAACCCTAGACCGCAGACCCTAAACCCTAAACCCTAAACCCTGCAGGCGACATCTGCGAGGCCCCCGAAGCCTACAGCGGTCCCTGCAGCGGGCAAGAGCCCGCAGCAGGAGTGCCAGCAGCAGCAGCAGCAGCAGCCCCAGCAGCAGCAGCAGCAGCAGCAGCAGCAGCAGCAGAATTGAAAATGCAACTCGAAGAACGCTGCCTCGCTTTATTTCCCTGTCTCTCTTTTTGCTTCTCTTATTCCCCCTGCCCTTCTCAGTGGACCCTCGCGGAAGGCAAGTGCCTGCCTCCGGTAAACCCTAAACCCTAAACCCTAAACCCTGAACCCTCAACCCTAGATCCTACTGCTTGCCTGTGTCTTCTTTGCTGCCTTAATTAATTTCTTCTCTTTGCCGTTGGAGGGTTTAGCGTTCACCTTAATATTAATCTCTTTTGGTTTATCTTTTTATTCACTCGTTGTTCATTTGCTGCTGCTTCTGCTGCTGCTGCTGCTGCTGTTGCTGCTGCTGCTGCTGCAGGCAGACTACGCCGGAGTCTGCAGCGACGGCCTGGCGCCTTTGTCCTCCTCCCCCTCATCCTCCCCCTCATCAGCAGCAGCAGCAGCAGCATCAGCAGCAGCAACAGGAGCAGCAGCAGCAGCAGCAGCAGCAGCAGCAAAGCAAGTCCGGGAGACTGAAGTCTACTGCCAAGTCCGCTACGAGTGTGGGGCCCCAC
>NW_013543405.1:221953-224712 GCF_000499545.2 Eimeria tenella | reverse complement strand
GTTTTGGACTTTTAGGGTTTAGGGTTTAGGGTTTAGGGTTTAGGGTTTGTGGTGCAGGTGGATGAGCTGAACTTGCTGGTGATTCCGGGTTTGCTGCTGCTAAGTGCAGCAAACCCTTTTTTCTTTTCGCTGCCTGTTTGTGAGGGTTTGTCTTTGCTGCCGTGGGTGGGGCCCTGGTTTGCTGCTGCTGCTGCTGCTGCTGCAGCAGCTGCTGCAGCAGTTGCTGAGGCTCTTGGCAGCACCTTCCTGCAGCAGCAGCAGCAGCAAATCACACTCGGCATCTGCGCCCTTGCTTTGTCCGTGGTCTTTTCATTCGTCCAGTCCGCGAAGTCAGCTAGGGTTTAGGGTGTAGGGTTTAGGGTTCAGGGTTTAGGGCTTGGGGTTTAGTGTTTGGGTTTAGGGTTTGGGGTTTAGGGTTTAGGGTCTAGGGTTTAGGGTTTGGGTAGCCGTCGCATCTCTCTTTTCGGGCAAACGCGTCTTGTGGTTTAGCCCTTTATCGGTTCTAGGGTTTAGGGTTTTAGGTCTTGGAACAAGGGTCTAGGGTTTAGGGTTTAGGGTTTAGGGTTTAGGGTTTGCGTGTAGGCTTGTGATAAAGCTGATGTCTCGCGAGCACCTGCCGCGGTTCCTGCCTGGCGTTTGTTTCTTCGCCGCTGTAAAAACCCATAAACCCTAAACCCTAAACTCGGCTGCTGCTGTTGTTGCTGCTGCTGTTTTGCTGCTGCTGCTGTTGCTGCTGCTGCTGCTGCCTGGGCGTCTAGCGGCATGATTTTTTTGGTGGAAATTAAGAATAAGATGTATTTTAAAATGATTTACATAAAATAAAATAAATAATTTATTATTTATTTTGTCTTCAGAGTTTCTTCTTTAAACCCCCGTTGGGTCTTCAAATTATTTTCTTTTCTCTTTTGTGTTTGGAGCTCATCGCCGCCCGCCTGAAGCTGCATGTGCGTTCGCTGTTGGTGAGTTTTTTAAATTATTTATTTTAAATTATTTATTTTATTTTAGTTCATTTTATTTAAATAAATAATTATATAGTTTTAATTGAATCCATTTGCTGCTTCCTGGAAAGCCAGTCGAGAGAAGCGGCCCAGCCACTGATTTGCTGTTGCTGCTGCTGCTGCTGTTTTGCTGCTGCTGCTGCTGGAGTGCTGCTGCTGCTGCTGCTGCTGTTTTTCTGCTGTTTTTCTGCTGTTTCGCTGCTGCTGTTTAGCTTCTGCCGTCGTGCTGCTAATAGCGTTCATCCTGCTGCTGCAGCTGTTTTGCTGCTACTGCTTCTCTGCTGCTGATGCTGCTCTTCTCGCTGCTGTTGCTGCTACCGCTGCAGCTGCTGCTGCTGCTGCTGCAGTATCTGTGGGGGCGGGAGTGTCTGTGCGTCTGCTGCTGCTGCTGCAGTACCTGTGGGCGCCGGTGTGTCTATACATTTGCTGCTGCTGCTACATCTCTCCGCCGGCCGTGCTGCAGCAGCTGGCAGCAGCGCAGCGGCTTGCTGCTGCTGCTGAGGTCCTTGAGCGCCACGGCGCAGGAGATGCTGTTTATTTATTTTCTTTTTCCCTTCTTTTTATTTGTCTTTTTGTTTACAAACATATTATCAACAAAAGAAACCGCCCCTCCAAAGGCGCGGCAGATGCAGCCAAACAGAAGCCGCAGTGAGCTAGCTAGCTAGCTAGCTAGCTAGCTAGCCAACTAGCTAGCTGGCTAGCTAGCTGGCTAGATGACAGGCTCCTAGCCAGCTAGCTGCGTCCATTGGTGGCTAGCTGGATGGCTGGCGGAGTAGCTAGCTGGCTGCTTTCAAGCTAGCTAGCTACCTAGCTAGCTGCAGCCCCCTTTTGGGGCAGCCTAGCTAGCTGTGCTGGCTAGCTAGGCTCCTGTATGGCTCGTGTGGGCACCTTCTAATTGAAGCTAGCTAGCTAGCTAGCTAGCTAGCTGCTTAGCCGGCGAGCTAGCGGGCAGGCCAAACGCCCATGTCTCGCTACTAGTTAACCAGCTAGCTAGCTAGCTAGCTGGCTAGCTGGGTGGCTAGCTAGGTTCTCAGCTTAAATAGGTTTTCTTTTCTTTGCCGCATTCCTTTGGATGAGTTGTGTTGGTTTGCGTTGTCTTTATAAAAGTGTATTTGCAGCTTCATTTCTCATTTGTCTTTTGCGGACTGACGGGGTGTACGTACACCCGAAACTGCAAACGAATGTGCAAAGGCTTCGCATCTACGGGGCCCCAGGCATTTACTTTAAAGCAAATACAAATAAATATAAATATAAATATAAATAAAATATAAATTCAAATGAAATATAAATATAAAAGCACTTGTAAATGTCGATAGGAAAGTAAATGCAAATATGAGCTTCGCGTGAACTGTCTGTACACCACAGCTCACTAATTTGAACTGTACAGACAGGGTGGCGCACGTTACTGGATATTTCCCAACTCCAGTTTAGTCTTGAAAATTACAACATATTAATACGGCAAAGGGCGCTATAGAGGCTGCGTTGGAGGGCGTGGCTAGCTAGCTAGCTAGCTAGCTAGCCAGCTAGCTAGCCAGCCGGCTAGCAAGTTAGCTGCGGTGCAAGCTAGACGCTCATGTATCTAGCTAGCTAGCTGGCTGGCTAGCTAGCTGGCTGGCTGGCTAGCTAGCCGGCTAGCTAGCTAGCTAGCTAGCCAGCCAGCTAGCTAGCCAGCTGGCTAGGTAGCTAGTTGCTTGAGGAGCGAGCTGAAATCTTTCGCGAGCTTCCGGTGGGGGTTCCCGGCGGTGACGTTACGTTCCGCAT